>NC_083467.1:4972500-5162500 GCF_030014155.1 Tachysurus vachellii
ACACACACACACTCACTCTCACACACACTCTCACTCCCACTCTCACTCCCACTTCCACTCTCACTCCCACTTCCACTCTCACTCCCACTCTCACTCCCACTCTCACTGAAAAACAAAAACATCTTACAAACATGGAATGAGTCCATGTTGTGCAAGTTATTTTTCAATATTTAAAAACATTTAGCGTATTCTGTTAAAGCTACAGTAGCATCTGTCATTACAGCATAAAGGGAGAAAACTAAACATAACAAAACTCGGAAATTTATGTAAATATTTAAATGATTCACTAATTTGTAATCGGCAGTGATTTCATTTGTAATGAGTGTGTTGTAGTAAACATGTGGAGTATGAATGTGTTATGTTGCCTGATCTCACAGCTGCTTCAGTAAAACATTTGTATAATATTATTATTAAACACTAAGATTCTTAGTTTTGGTATTGAACTGGCGTTCAATACCAAACCAGGGTGCTTTTGTAACACAGACCTGGCAACACACATAATGACCAGCAGCGTTGGCGGTGAAACTGACACGAATAGCTCCAGCCAAGGATAATGAAGGAAAAGAAAGTAGAACGAGTGGCAGAGTGTCTCGTCGAACATGCGTCACCTCCTGCTTCCACAACCGTAAGCAAATGTACAATAATAGGAAATGAGAAATTAAACAGTGTCACAATGTGACTATGTGAGGTTTGTAGTTAAGAGAGTGAGGAATACAGAGTCTGCACATACTGCAAGGTGAAAAGTTGTTCTCTTCTACTGTGCTTCTTACTGAGAACAAACTGTGATCCTGAACACGTATGAGAGAGAATTATTAGTGTTATGAGAAAACAACACTTACATGAAAAAAGCCAATGTAGAGAAAACCCCACAGGTGTGAAAAGCGTGATTTAGATCCTCGGGTTTTGGGTAGTGCACAGCGGCATCGATTATAACCCACCATCCTGTAAAAAACTGAGGGAGAGAGGGAGGGAGAGGGAGAGAGAGAGAGAGAGAGAGAGAGAGAGAGAGACAGAAAGACAGGCAGAGAGAGAGGGGGGGGCAGGCAGAAAGACAGTCAAAGAGAGAGAGAGAGAGAGAGAAAGACAGTCAGAGGGAGAGAGACATGTTAATGAAATAACACACACACACACACACACACACTTATAACATACGCACATATACACACACCAGAAAACCAGCCACGATGGAGGCCACAGTGTTCCTCTTCTCTCCCCAGTCGATGCACTCACACTCCGGCCAGCGGAAGCTATCCAGAAACCCGGCCATGTCTCTGTCCTCCAGTGTCTGTCTGTCCACTGTCTGTACCTCAATGTGTTCAGCTCATTAGCACACTATTCCGACTGCAGTTATCACTCTGGAATAACAGACAGATTTTTAAATCAGACAAATCTAACCTAGAACTATTTTACATGTTGATCCTGTTTAGTCCGAACTGAAGTCCAATTTTCTGAATGAACATTAAAGCAGACTATCACAGGACAACACTGACTTACAGACATTTTATATGCCTAAACACAATTTGCATACAATTAAAAGTGCAAGCAGAATTTTTGACCTGGTGAGCTGCACATTCTCTGATGCACTGCAGCAATGCAATGACAGGAGAACAGAGCTGTGACTTTAATCAGAGGGATTTGATTAAAGAGTGATTTATATTTTGACTCATGATGTGTGGGTGTTGATCACGGACAGTGGTGAGCGTAGGACAAAAGGTGGAGATGAACAATGGAGCAGCCGGGTGGCACTGCTGATGCAGCTTCTGTGACCAGTCTGTTGCTTCCTTGCCATTTAAACAGGATGATGTCAGAATGACGTGAGCCAAATCTGGTGAAGATTGGACAAAACGACTAGCAACAATGGTAAGTGTGGTGGAATGTGAGGGATGTTATACACATTTGCCTCCTGGCACAATTGTCCTATATGTCTAAATTTCATGAAATTAAATAAATTGTATTTGTGCACTGAAATTCGACTCACACAGGAGACAACCAGCCGGATGTGAAATTACTGTGTGCACAGCTCTGAAGGGGAAGACGTGCTGCAGAAGGGAAATGAAGCAACACGCACTTCTTTTGTGCGCTGAAGTGCAAAGCCTGTAATTACACATTCACCAGCAGGATGTGCCTCAGCTTCACAAGTCTCAAGGCCTGTGATATTTGATTGAAGGACAGCCCTTTGCTCTTTAAGTTGTTTAGCGACATCTTTTATGTTAAAAAGCCAGAACTTAAGACACTGGCAGGAAATATGCATTTAGACAATCTCTGACTGCAAAACATCTGATTTGAAGCTTATTTCAGTTTCACAGTCTGACACAAAGCACAAAAAGGATTTACACATTATTTTCCGCAGTAAGTTTCAGGTTAGTGAAGCATGAAAAGCCAGGAGATTAGCAGGTACAAATCAGAATGAGAAGGAGGTAATCATTACGTATTACCTGTTTATAAAATGCATGATGTTTAAAATAACATTACAAAAAACCTTTAAAGTAAATCATTCATTAAAATAATTCAAAGTGCTCAAATTTGATCAACATTAGATATTAATTATAGCTTATAGAATGCTTTTCTACATTTTTACTGTATGTTACTATAACAGAATTGTTACTATAATGAGTACCACTATGAAATACCACATACAGATGTATTATTACAAAAGGATTTTAGATGTTTGATTCTTATCAGTAATCCTACACACTGAAAATATCCTGAAACACAAATGCACACACAATATCTGATGAGAGGAGCAAATCCACAAAAACATGAAACAACATGAAAGTAATCTATACAACACCTATGGAAGCAGATATATTTCACGGTTGTGTAATTATGCACAAAATCAACAGACCTTTCTTTATTCAGCTTCTACCATTAAAGAAAAATACCAGCAGCAGTAATTAGGGGCTTGTGGTATCTGGTGATGCATTTGAACACACCGCTGCAAAAACTGGCTGCTGTAGATGCTCTTTAACACTTGAAAAACACTTTCATTCCCATGTGGAATTGGGTCATCAAAGGTTGACTTCAATCAGGGTCAATTTCCCAGCAGGCTGCTCTTTAACATAATCTTACAGGTTGAAGATCTGCTCTGCTCTAACAAGACTTTCCAGTGAAAAGCTGATGGGTTTAACGGTGTCCTGATTGATTAATTATGCTGATGCTCATACAGATAATTTGATTAAAAGCTCCTGGTTGCACAACTTCACTCGGCTGTTTACAGATGAGGATGAGGTTCCCTTCTGAGTCTGGTTCCTCTCAAGGTTTCTTCCTCATATCATCCAACTTCTCCACTGTCCACTTCTCATGCTTGATCATTAAGGGATACATTTAAATGTATAATATTAAACCTTCTAATTTTTATTGTGAATGTATATTCCTGTAAAGCTGCTTTGATACAATGTCTATTGTCTAAATAAAGCTGAACTAAACCGAATCTGTGTTGGTTTATAGAATGAGCAGAAACAGTTAATATTAGTCCATTAATCGTTGGACAAGCAGTCCAACAGTTCTGATATTTCCTCTAACATTTCACTCCATCCCTCCACTTGTTATCAGACAGTTACACTGAAATCGTTACTGCACTTTGTTACTACAGACTGTCAGTAAGATCTTGCGTTACCATGGCAACAAGCAGTACTCTCAACATACTCTGGCTGTGGTTTGTTTTGTGGGAGTAATTTTTGTTGATGAAGCAGAAATAAAGTGGATAGTTAGCCATATTTTGTCTTAAATGTCAGTTACTCAGTTGCAATTTCTTTTGCCTGAAGATCCATGAGATCCATGGGGATGGTCCAACTTAAAGACCATGGAGACCAGCTTCAGACTGAGGCTGAAATGTTCTGCACTCAAGTTCTTTTCACTGAAAAGTTCTGCACTCAATTCTCCGGCAGTGAAAATTTGAAAGCTTCAACATGACAGACATTTGGACCATAAAGTTAATAAAAGGAAATGATTTCTAATCACAGTCTCCAGTGTCACTCAGATGAGGATGGTTTCATGGTTTCTTCCTCATATTGTCTCAGGGAGTTTTTCAGCTCTGGCTTACTCAATTAGGGATAAATTTATACATTTATAATTTATATAATGAACCGATAGATTTCTGTAAAGCTGATAAATTTGTGAAATTGTCCGTTGTTAAAAGCTTAACAAATTAAATATGTATTAGTTATTTGAATCATTTCTGGCACTAAACAAGCTTTGTATAATGATTATTGATTATTTGCATATTGATACTGCAGCAGTGTAATTTGCTGTCACTACAAAATGAATATTTTATAAACTAAAATGTAACGTGTGTTGATATGGTCTTGTGAGTTCTGTATCAAGGTGTTTCTTATATCATGACTATAGTGGATCGTTTGTTCGTCTTAACTCGAGATCAAACAGACAAATGGCTGATGAATGTTACAAATAAGATAAAGGATATAAAAATACATTAACAGCTATAGACGTATAATGTGTTGTGTTCACTGGCAGCTGAGTTGACGAAGAATGACAAAGTTCTGGTAATGTGAGAAGTATCGTCCAGCACTGCTATGATATCCTCAGACACCAATGTGAGGATGCAATATGGTTATAAAGAACTCCAGTGCAAGATTTCGGGATGATGCCGTTTACTTAATCTCAATGCTGAATCTGACATTGTGGAGCAATGCATACCTCATGAATAGGAGAAGAACTACTCTGAAACATGAAAAACTACTAAGAAACATGACTTCAGTGGAAAACAGTAGAAAAAAAACAGGCAGATTCAGGGGAAAATACAGCTGGATAAACAGAGAGAAACGCTTCAGTGGAGTTCATGTGCGGTTAGCTGATTTTTATCAACTGACATCAAATGAAACAAAACCACACTGAAATCATTTATGAAGCTTCCTATGTGTATTTAAGTGCAATTGGTGTGTGTGTGGGTGTGTGGTGTGCGTGTGTAGGTGTGTGCTGTGTGGTGTGGTGTGTGTGTGGGTGTGTGTGTGAGGTGTATGTGTGTGTGTGGTGTGTATGTGTGTGGTGTATGTGTGTGTATGTGTGTGTGGTGTGCATGTATGTGTGGTGTGTGTATGTGTGTTTGTGGTGTGTGTGTGTCTGTGTGTGGTGGTGTGTGTGTGTGTGTGGCGTGTATGTGTGTAGTGTGCATGTGTGTGTAGTATGTATGTGTGTGGTGTGTATTTGTGTGTGTATGTGTGTGTGTGGTGTGTATTTGTGTGTGTATGTGTGTGTGTGAGACCCCATGATTTCTGTCCCTAACAGTTTCGTTTTCAAGCTAATGAAAGAAAAACACAAACTTTTCCCCTGATGTACAAACAGCCCTTAATGTTAAAACATAAGAAAATACAATCATTAAGTGCTTCCATGTGTGATACATCACATTAATATGAATAATGTCAGACTTTCTGCATGTGTACATATTGTGTACTTATTCATATCTAAAGGTCAAAGTGTGTATCAGGTAATAATTTAGTGTTGATGTTAATGTTAATAAACAAACACATTGTTGTTGTTGTTGTTGATGCCGCACTGGACGTGTTAATAAACAAACACTACAATCATTACAGCATGTAAAGTAAGTGAGCTTCACGGCTCTTACAGTAAAAGTGAAAGTAACACTTCAGACTAATTACCTACTAACGCTGACTTCTAATGTAGCCACACATGTGAGAAATAAACACAAATAGCAGCAGTAAGAAAAAGGATAAGACATTAATTATACTGTTTTATAAACATTATCTCACCTGTAAATTCCGCTCTGGACTCACGGCGCCACCGCGTCCTTCAAACTCAGGTCTGTTTTTAAACCGCAGCACCTCCTCCTGCGCGCTGATTGGCCAGTAAGGCAACCTTCAAGCGAGCCGCCGACAGTTTCTCCAATCCTGATGGAGTGCGCTGGAACTGTCCAATAGTTGCTATGGGGCGGGATTTAGAAGTCTTTATTAACAAGAGGTCTTGGGGGAATTTCCCAGACAGAAGAGCAGCAAAGTAAAGTGCTATATTTTGGACTACTATTAGAAATATTGTCGCCCTTCATGTTTATGACCCTTATGTCTTTTATTTGAACTCTAACATTTTGCATCCGTTATATCACACGTTTCCAAACATGATGTTTTAATCAACATTAAAACCAGAGTCTGATTGTTCTTCTGTTGCTTTGTTATAAAACAGGAAATGATGATTTCTCTTTGGTTAGGAAAGAACATAGTGATAGATATGTTCTGAACTCTGGAAACAGTTTCAAATGACAGACAGACAGACAGACAGACAGATAGACAGATGGTTAGACAAATAGATAGATAGATAGATAGATAGATAGATAGATAGATAGATAGATAGATAGATAGATAGATAGGAAATTGTTATGCTACTGAATGTTAAATACAGATACATGCATCATTAAAAAAGTAAATAAAAGATTTGCAAATATTAAAAGCGTGCAAAAATGACGGGATGTGTATCAGGATGTAGGACATAAACAATGTGTACAGACGGTTGTGTAGTAGTGTATTCATCAATAAAAGAGGAGCTGTTATACAGTGTTATGGTGAAAAATAATAATGGTTTACTAATACGTTTTTTATGGCATCAGAGTTGAAAGAATCTGTTATAAAATGTGCATTTGGGGTATGACATGAAGGGAGTGGGATGGATCTGATGGCGAGCAGAGCTGACGTAAGCGTTTCCAATTTGTATCAGATGAAAATTTCGACCTTGGAATGCGTTTATTAATCCTGCATTGCTGACACTGATGATGCTCCTCCAGCATAGTAGATGCTCCTCACAACCACAGACTGAGAAAAGATCTTCCAGCAAAATCTAAGCTTGCTCACGAAATAGAGTCTGCTCATCAAGAGGCTAATAATTATAAGAAAAAATCGAACCCCTGACTGACTCCTGGTTATGCGTCACAGACTCCACATTGAATGCACTGCTCTACAGATGTGTGTGCTCTATAGATGCTTTACACAGATCTGAACTGGCTTGATATGATGAAATGCTGATGAAATGCTGGTGTCCTGGGCAGCACGGTGAAATCTTAAATATAGACTGATACTGTTCTCATCTTCAGTTCTGTATGTTACTGTGCATTATGTGTGTCACTGATTTGAGCTCCACAAACTAAAAAACATTAAAACAAGCAAAAAAATTTAATTATCTTCTTTTCCCTTAAACTTCCCTTAAATATTTTATTTATACGATTTATATTCATACAAACACAAAATTAGTGATTTAGTGATATTTTTATTTATATATTTTTATAGACACACACACACACACACACACACACATTAGTGAATTAGTGATATTTTTGTTTATATATTTTTATAGACACACACACACACACACACACACACACACACACACACACACACTGTGACTGCCTGCAATTTGTCCACACAAGCTCAAATTTATTGTGCAACAATTATTCAACCGGCTTATACCGCAGGCCACTCAGACCCCTACACATTTAGTTTATGAACATTATTTTAATATTGTGTCCCTGGTGGTCCAGCAACGGGATTCCAGCTGCTGAGGGGATAATGGGAGGATTGTGTCAGGAAAAGCATCCAGCATAAAACCTGTTTCAAAATTGAAATATGCAGATCAGATGATCCTCTGTGGCAAATTGGAACAGTCGATGGACAACATCAGCAGAACACATGATTTATAAACCTATTTGTTTTTGAATCAACGAATTCTGGTTTAAATGTGTTCAGTCTCCAAAAGGATAATAACTATAAGAACTCAGTATAAATGTTTATATTTGATACAGATACAGTCCTGTACTGACCATCCAGCCAATTCTCCTACTACTATATTTTATTTGGTCCATATAGTCCAATAAATACTTTATTAACCTGCATTATTAAGAACAATAATTATTAATTGTTAAAAATATTTAATTATTATAAATAAAATGATTCTTTCAGCTTGGTCCTCTCACATTAACAAGGTGTTTTTATTCACAGCTGATGTTCACTGGGTGTTTTTTTTTGTTTGTTTGTTTTTTGTTTTTTTTGCTAGTTTGTATTTCACACAATACCCAGGAGCTTCAGGAGCTTCATAAGTGCTAAAACTGTCTGTCTGGCACCAGTAAAAACACCACAGTCAAAGTCACAGAGATCACATTTTTTCCTGTTCTAAAGTTTGGCATGAACATTAGCATGTTCTTGACACATTCACCTGATGCTTTGCTTTGTGTGTGTAAATACAGTGCCTCTCTACTAAGTTACAGAATTTCTACAGAATTTCGACGCTGTCCACATTAATATGAACATTTAAGTGGCTTTGCAAAATGTGATGCATAAAATCATGTACTGTAGGTCAAGAGCTTCAGTTAATGTTCACATCAGAATGAAGAAATGTCTGATCTCTCAAGCTTTATCTGTGGCCTGGTTGTTAGTACCATATGAGCTGGCTTGAGTATTTTAGAAATTGCTGGAATCTCCTGAGATTTTCACACACAGCAGTCTCTAAGTTCTCAGAGAATGGTCCAAAAAAACAACACATCCAGTCAGCAGAAGAGAATCTGAAACACTTTGTGGCAGAGACCAGAGGAGAATAAACAGATTGGGCTGAGCTGACAGGAAGTCTGTAGTCAATATAGTCAGGTAACTCAAATAACCACTCTATAGAACCATGGTGATCAGAAAAGCACCAGACCTTGAGGTGGATGAGTTACAACAGTAGAAGACCAGAACTTGAGGCTTTTGAAGGAGACATTTGAAGAGCTGGTGATTTTTTTTTCAAGCCTATGATGAAAGTGTTCCAGCATGACAATGCCCCTGTACACAAAGCTCCTTGAGCTCCATGAAGACATGGTGTGGAGGTTAAGGTTAAAGTGGAAGAACTGAAGTGTCCTGCAAAGAGCCCTGACTCTGACTCACCCCACTGAACACCTTTGGGATGAGGAACACTGACTAAACCCCAGACCTACTCACATTTACATCAGTGTGTGATCTCACTAATGCTCTTATAGCTGAATGAACACAAATCCACACAGACACGTGCCAGCATCTAGTGATGAGTGGAGCTTATTATACCAGTGTGGAGAATAAACCTTGTATGAGATGTTTAACATGTACTGGTGAGTGTGATAGTCAGGGGAGCACATACTTTTGGGAATATTCTGTATATTTAACAATGACAAGGTTCAATGTTTTTTATTTGTTACATATACTGTATATAACATGTGATGTAACATAGTGAAATATTTTTCCTTAGGTCATTGTCCATATTGCAACAACAAACAGAAGGCTACAAGAAACTAAGGACAAACATTCGCATGACAAAAAAAAACAATATAATGTGAATACATTAAAATGTACACACTGTACATAAACTATACCTTGTGCAAATATTTTTTTATAGTTTAGTCTGCAGACTCGTCCTTCAGCAGCCGGATTGCCTGAGGGTAAAAACTCCTGAGTCTCTCATTGGGGGTCCTCAGGATCCGGTAGCACTGAGAAGATGCAATTTACTTGGGGGTAAAAATCTTTGACAATTCTCCCTGCCCTGGTTCTGCATCTCTGGGAATAGTTGTCTGTGATGCAGGTCTGAGATGTCCGAGAGGTGTTCGTGTGTGTGTGTGTGTCTGTGTGTGTGTGTGTGTGTGGTATTTTTTGCTACTGACATTTTTAAATGAATTAAATTTTTTGTGGCAGGGGCAGAGCAATGAGTGAAGGGTGAATTTACTGTAATTTATGGTTTTCCAAGTCATTTGCATCAGAAGCTTTCTGCCCTGGGCACATTCAGTACATGACTGAAATTGCTTTATGTCCTTTATCTCAGCTGCAGTGATGTCCTGATGGCCTTCTTAGATGTTTTCAACATTGATCCACTTTCAGTCTTGGGGTGTGGGCCGTGGGAAGATTGATGATTTGAATGTTTGCTCATGATGAAGATTTGGAGGAACAAGTTTCTTTTGTTAGCTAAAGTGCATCAGACTTTAACTCCAGCACAAAACATTACAGTCACCAAACATGTCTGTCTGATACATTACGTTATGAGATGAGAATTGTGTAGTTAAAAATATCTACTGTATTTTACAACATTTTTTTAAAACTCTACTCAGTTTATTAATGTAGTGTGAAATGCCATGAGATTTGCAGTTCTGAAGTGAGGAAATTTGTGTTATGCTCAGGATGGAACACATAATCTCTATAATGATCAATAATGTTCAGCAGCACTAATTATCTGTATGTGTGTGTGTGTGTGTGTGTGTGTGTGTGTGTGTGTGTGTGAGGGTAGGTGGGAGTTGGTTGGGGGCAGGGGGTGTCTGTCTGTGTATGTCTGTATGTCCATGTTCATGCGTGGATGTCTGTGTGAGGTGTAAGTGTATGTGTGTGTTTGCGTGTCTATGTGTCTGTGTTAGTGTATGAGGTGTGGTTGTGTGTGTGTGGTGTTGTTTGCTGCTGAAATTTTTAAATGCTTTTAATTTTTTGTGGCAGGGGCAGAGCAATGAGCGAAGGGTGAATTTACTGTAATTTATGGTTTTCCAAGTCAATTGCATCAGAAGCTTTCTGCCCAGGACACATTCAGTACATCTCTGCAGGACAGGAAATGACTGAAATTGCTTTATGTCCTTCATCTCAGCTGCAGCAGTTTCCTTTTATGTCACTACCTGCAGGGATTTGTGAGGTTTCAGATTCATTCATTTGAGCTGAAGGACATAATCAGATTCTTGCCTTTCTTGGCCTTTTCCATTTGTCTGAAAAAAAAAAGAAAACGCGCCAGATTTATTCAGCTAAAAGTCTCTACAGCAACACTTCAAACTCTAGTGAAAGGGAAGAGTGGAGCTTATTATACCAGCAAAGGGGAATAAATATGGAATGAAATGTGATGGTCAGGGGTGCAGACACTTTTGCTCCTATAGTAAATACAGTATTTATCTATACCATTTGAATGATTTGAAACCTTCTACCATTTGTTAGCTACATTAGCCTCCTAGTCCAAAAGCATAACTAACACAGCTACATTCAGAGACCAAACACCCCACCTGGTACACTATAGTATATTACAGAGGAGCTGAGATTTCATCTCATACTGCTTGTAGAATTGTGGAAATTCAACACATTTATATTCTGAGACATTTTTAAGGATAAACTTTGTTACAAAGCCATATTACAGAATTCTTGATCTATAATGATCAAAGTTGAGGTTAGGGTAGAAATACTCCCTGAGAAGACAAGGAAGAAACAGTGCAATTGTGAATGATTACTTTTCCACTATAATGGCACTACAAATTGTGCACTTTTAATTATTAAATATTTGATATTTAATAGTTTTTGGCAATAAATCTTTAAAGAAAATCTTTGCTTCAGGTAAAATAGCAACACCAGCTAAAGTGAAATCAGTTTAAATGAGTTACAAAAAATGAGTTGTGAACAATATATCCATTTGCAAAAAATAATACGTTTAAATCTGAGTAACAAATATAATGTGAGTGCAGTTTTTTAAATATTAATGAAATCTTTTCGAGATTGTCCAGGGGCTTTCTAGTTTCTGTGTTTTGTAACATGCAGCTCTGATTTTTTACATGCAGCTCTGAATCATAGATTTTTAAATATATTGCTCCTGTTTTGAAAGAATTAAATACAGTTGAAACCAGATATTTACATACACTTCAGCAAAAAACACAAAAAACTTTTATTTCTTTACGATCATACATTAAATTAGAGTAAACTTTTTCTGTTTTAAATCAATAAATAAACATATTTTTTTGCATTTGTTAAATGTCAGAATCGAGCAAGGGAGAATTTATGTATTTTTATTACAGTATCACTTTCTTCAAAGTCAGAAGTATACATACACTTCCTTAGTATTTGGTGGAATTGCCCCGAAACTGTTTCACTTGGGCCAAACATTTTGGGTATCTACAATAGTTTGCTGGAGATTTGGCCCACTCCTCTTGACAGAACTGGGGTAACTGGGTCAGGTTTGTAGGCCTTCTTGCTCGCACTCGCCTTTTCAGTGCCACCCACAAATTTTCTATGGGATTGAGATCAGGGCTTTGTGATGGCCACTCCAATACCTTGACTTTGTTGTCCTTAAGCCACTTTGTAACTAATTTGGAGGTATGCTTGGGGTTATTGTCCATTTGAAAGACCCATTTGCACCCAAGCTTTAACTTCCTGGCTGATGTCTTCAGATGTTGCTTTAATATATCCACATAATTTTCTTTTCTCATGATGCCATCTATTTTGTAAAGTGCACCAGTCTACGGTGGCCGGGAAGTGCAAATCAAATTAACAAATCCGAAAACACATTAACAAATCCCAAAACAAATTAACAAATCCGAAAACACATTAACAAGTCAGACAACCCGGAAGCGGTTGGTATAGTTTGTGAATGGAAACTTACCATCATCGGACGAGACACCTTTCATTCACCTGTATATCTTTAATGACAGGTGTCTTGTCCAATGATCGGTAAGTTTCCATTCACAAACTACACCTACCGCTTCCGGGTTGTCTGAATCGGTGCACGAAACACATTAACAAATCAGAAAACACATTAACAAATCAGAAAACACAACGACATTTCAGACAACCCGGAAGCGGTTGGTATAGTTTGTGATTGGACAAGACACCTGTCACTCAAGGTATGTACGACATGTACGAGAGTTGGTACGCATATAGATCTCATCGACCCGAACAACTTTCGCGCTCTAAACTATGAGCTCCGCCCAACAGGAAGTCGGCCATTTTAGATTGTTTTATAAGTGCATGCGGTGAACTTTTAAATACTCCTCCTAGGGAATTCATGCGATTGACATCAAACGTTGTGAACCTGATGCCGAGACATTGCACTTGCTAGATTGCGAAGGGATTTTTGATATCTCGAACGGTGCTGCCATGGCGAGGCGACAAAGTTATGGCGAATTCAGAGAAACAGGAAGTGTCTAATATCTAAAGCAAAAAATGTCTTATTGGGATGAAACGCGGTGTGTATGTTCGGCCAAGGACTCCGATCGCATCGATGTGCCTATTGTGAATCTCGGACATAGCGCCACCAACAGGCACCAGGAAGTGTGTCAGTCACAACAGTTGCATGTGGTGAACTTTTAAATACTCCTCCTAGGGAATTCATGCGATTGACACCAAAAGTGGTCAACATGATGCCGAGACATTGCACTTGCTAAATTGCGAAGGGATTTTTGATATCTCAAACGGTGCTGCCATGGCGAGGCGACTAATTATGGCGAATTCAGAGAAACAGAAAGCGTCTAATATCTAAAGCAAAAAATGTCTTATTGTGATGACACGCGGTGTGTATGTTCGGCCAAGGATTCCGATCGCATCGATGTGCTTATTGTGAGTCCTGGGTATAGCGCCACCAACAGGTCCCAGGAAGTGTGTCAGTCACAAAGGTGGATTATTTGACAGCTGCATGCGGCAACTTTTGCAACTTTTAAATACTCCTCCTAGGGGATTCATGCAATTGAGACCAGACTTGGCAACCATGACGCAGAGATATTGGAGATGCGAAATTGGGAACGGATTTTTGATATCTCAAACACTGTTGCCATGGCATCGTTTCAAAATTTTACTTTTATTTCAGGCATATTTAAGGCTTTTGGCGTGCTTAGATTAACTTGAAATTTGACACATACATCACATTTGTCCGCTGTTAAGTGTGGACAAAAAGGTCAGACAAAGGTGTGTATCTTAAGTGGCTCACTAGCGCCCCCGTTTGTCTAAAATGTGGGGTTTCATTTACCTACAGTCCCCAAATGGGTCAGTAACAACATAAAATAGTCCACTGATATTTAACCACCTGATGCACTTGCCCACCATGCATTGTTTTCTGGGAGGCACCGTATGGCGATAAAAAACGTGCGAGGGCCCGCCATCGATGCTTGCAGCTATGTTTTACTTTATTCTTACATTTGTTACATTTTATAAGTAAGTACATTTATTCTTTAGGTAGGGATAAAACAAAATATAATCCCGTTTTTATTTTGTATATGTTCTACACTTTAGTGAAAAAAAACTTAGTCAAAAAAACTTAAGTGAGATGTCAGGATTTGCGTGTGTATATATACACACACATATATATATGTGTGTATATATATATATACATATACACATATATACATATACACATATATACATATATATACACACATTGTGTGAAATGTAGTATTACATTAAGGTCAAAGTGCCCATACTTACCAACTTACCATCGAATAGGCATAATTTTGACACTTACCGCTACGTGTTTTTTTAGGTTGGAGCTGGAATTCTTGTAAGCTGCGATGTCTGTTTGTTTTGGTGCACACAGAATGCATCGCATTATAAAGCTATTATGTTTTACAACTTGGAGTGAAAATATACAGTAGAATTAATTTGAGGCCACGGGTGATCTGCCTTTGATAAAGCGCAAACGTCTTCCTCTGCTTCAGCCATCATCTTCCAACTAAAGGCGCGCTAAACTTCAGCGGGAGATGCGCAGCATACTCTCGCGAAGCAGCCTCTCCAATGTCTCGTGAGACTTGTCATGTAAACTAATTATTATTTATTAAATCTCATATTTATTACCATTTGAGTAACGGAGGAACGCCGCCGATTGTAGCGAAGAAAAAAAGTTTTTCCACTAAAAATCTACTTGAGTAAGAGTAAAAGTACGCATCTTTAATTATACTCAAAAAGTACAAGTTACCCAAAAAAATGTACTCAAGTAAATGTAATGAAGTAATTGTAATTCGTTACTACCCACCTCTGGGATAATGACACTGTCTTACCAGTTTCAGCCAGCATCTTCACAAGATCTTTTGCTGTTGTCCTGGGGTTGATTCGCACATTTCGCACCAAAATACGTTCCTCTCTGGGACTCAGAATCCGTCTCCTTCCTGAGCGGTATGATGGTTGTACATTCCCATGTTTTTTATACCTGCGTATTATTGTCTGAACGGATGAACGTGGGACCTTCAGGCATCTGGAAATTGCACCTAAGGATGAGCCACACTTGTGGAGGTCAACAATTCTTTTTCTGATGTCTTGGTGGATTTCTCTTGAATTTCCCATGATGTCAAAGAAAGTGGTGTGTTTGAGGTGTGCCTTTATATGCATCCACAGGTGTGCCACCAATTAACTCAAATTGAATCAATTAACCTATAAGAAGCTTCTAAAACTCTGAATGGAATCATCTGGAGTTTTTTTTTGTTTTGTTTAAAGGCATGAAAAACTTAGTGTATGTATACTTCTGACTTTGATGAAAGTGATAATAAAAATACATAAAAATTCTCCCTCGCTCGATTCTGACATTTAACAAATGAAAAAAATATGTTAATATTTATTGATTTAAAACAGAAAAGGTTTACTCTGATTTAATGTATGACAGTAAAGAAATAAAAGTTTTTGTGTTTTATTTATTTATTTATTTATTTATTTATTTGAAAGGGACAATGCACATCAATCAACATTTTTTGTTTACACTCAAAATGTAAATGTGCCAGAATTAGCTGAAGAGCTATTTTTCATCTGCAGTCCCTTGGCAGGTCAACACAATATCATAGTACAAAAATTAAATACATGAAAAACACAAAACAGATTAAAACACTAAATAGATAATAATAAATACAATACAAAAATGGGCAGTACCAAAGATAAAATAAGTTAACTATTGATGATTGCAATTTTGAGTGTTTTTAATCCATTTCTTGAGTTTGAGTTTAAATGATGAATAGCTGGTGCTCTTT
The DNA here is from genome assembly GCF_030014155.1 of Tachysurus vachellii. Classification (NCBI taxonomy): domain Eukaryota; kingdom Metazoa; phylum Chordata; class Actinopteri; order Siluriformes; family Bagridae; genus Tachysurus; species Tachysurus vachellii. The sequence continues at coordinate 4,988,189 of NC_083467.1, forward strand.
CTGAATTCAGTAGGGAGACAATTTCAATAATTTGAGGCCCGTACTGAAAAGACTGTTTGACCAAACTTACTTCGCCTATACTGTATAACACAGTCTCCCCTGGTAGCTGCCCTGTTTGCCCTATCACTGTTATTCCTCAGTTTTATAAATTCACGCAGTGGTGGGGGTGCAAGCCCATGTAAAATTTTAAAAATGAGACAGGCATCTTGATAATGTGAGAAATTGTTAAAATTGAATACGTTGTATTTAGTAATAATATTACAGTGGTGATGACTGATAGGTTTTTGATCTAATATTTTTAAGGTTTGCTTATAAAGGGTCTCAATTGGTTTTAGAGTTGTCATATTTGCTTGGGACCAGCCTGTGAAACAGTATGATATGTGAGAAAAAATCATGGCATGCATAAATAGTTTGACTGCCTCTATTGTTATATATGGCCTAATGTGTCTAAAGTTAGCCATATTATATCTGATGGTATTAGACACTTTTTTTTACATGCTTTTTAAAAGTTAAATTAGAGTCCAAAATAATACCAAGGTATTTAAAATTGGACACTTCCATGATTTTTTCTCCTTCTATAAAAACATCTGCCTGCTGTACATTTGTGGACCTCTTAGAAAAGAACATACAGACTGTTTTGTTAATGTTAAGATGCAGATCTGAGATTTTTAGCCAGGCAGAAACATGCACCAATGCTTTGGTTAATTCAGTTGCTGCCTGTTGTTTGGTCTTAGTATGCAAATAAATAACCATGACAAACTGAAGGCAAGTCATTAATATACAGGCTAAACAAAATAGGGCCCAATACTGACCCCTGGGGTACACCAATATTACAGTCAAGGTATGAAGAATAAGAATTACCAATATGTACGCACTGTTTCCTGTTAAATATGACTCCATCCATTTCATAGCCTCATCTGAGAAATTATAAGAAGATAATTTTGATAATAGTCTGGTGGTTCACAGTGTCGAAAGCCTTCTTAAGGTCCAAAAACACTGCACCAACTATACCACCCTATTTTTCTGAAGTGTATGTAAATATCTGGTTTCAACTGTAAATATGAAAAGATTTTATCTTTAAAAAAACAAAACCACATTCAGCAAAGAATAAGACTCTGAGACTTCAGTGGGCAGACAGGACAGGAACTGGACAGGTAGGAAAAATGCCTACTGTCTAATAAATACTGATTTCTGCAGATGGCAGGGGCAGAACCAGCAGCACCATGAATGCATGATCCTAACCTGCTTTGTGTCAACAGTGTCAACAGTGTCAACTCAAACTGCTGCTGCTGCTCATGGTGCAGGTCATAGAGAGCCTGATGTGAGACACATGATGTGCCTGGTTTAGGCTGTTGAGGGATTTATTGACCTCGCTAAGTGGTGAAAGTTCTGTTTGGTTCCTCCTCCCGGGTTTCAGCACCACTCTAAAATGTGTGTATGTGTGTGTGTGTGTGTGTGTGTGTAGCAAGGACATCTCTGGAGTCAAGTGATTACAAGGCTTTGTGCTTCTTTTATTGATTTTTTTTAGGAAGGTCAAACAGAGCATCACAGCTGCATAGCCACAGACCGGTCACTGTGCCCATGACGACCCATGTGATCTCTGTGTCTTGGGTTGGCATTTGAGCATTTCAGAGTCTGATGATCTCCTGGCATTTTCACCCACAGTTTGCTGTGAAATTTGTTTACTGTGAATGGCTGGTTTATTGTGTTTCCGTGAACTGACAGTATACTGTACTATAAATGACATGGAAACAGACTTTTGCCTCAGTATCTCAGCTTATATTCATCTTATGAATTCTAAAATAGATAACTGCTATTCATAATCTGTAACTGCTTTATTTCTGAGCATTTCTGACAATTTAGCTGTATTATTGCTATTACTAATTATGCCAGTATATATGGAGACTGCAGCAGAGAAACATTCTGTGCAAGACAAAAATAGCATTTGCAACTGAGCTCAGTCACAATTGCAACTGAGGTAATGCTCAGTCTAATGAGAAAAGTGGAGGAATTAAGGCCAATAATTATTCTGTCTTTACAAAACTTACAAAACGTAGCTCTGTAAAGCTGCTTTGAGACAATGTCCATTGTTAAAAGCACATTAAAAATTAAAAATTTAATTGAAATGAATGATTTAAAGCCTATATTTAACTTTGTTCTTGATGCCTTTATGAGGCAGAATTAGGAAATTACTTTTGTAGACTAAATTACAGTCCAGCAGTAGTACATATATATAATTGATATATGGCAAGATAAGCTGCAAATGGAAACACATGCTCCAGTAATTACTGAGAAAACCATGAAGGAATTGTTTATCGATGTATCTTTTGTACACATAACTGAATAAATGTGTACTATTGCCTCCTTTACTGTACATCTCTGCAGCTGAAGGAGTGATCACAAAGGTGAATTAACTTCCTTTTTGATTATTAAAATAATAACAATGCAGCTACAATCAATGACAGATGAACAGAATTTGAATTTGAGTGTTGTTTTTATTTACTGTTTACCATTATCATTCCAAAGCAATTAATTTCAAATGGGAAATACAGAGCATAATTACAGTCTCCAGACACGTGAGTGACTGTAGAAACACAATACAGATCTTTCCTCATCATTCTCAGGAAAATACAAATAAAGTATTTCAAATAAAAGCCGATTAACTCTTTTCTCACAGTTTAACTCTTTTCTCACAGATTATCTCTTTTCTCACAGATTATCTCTTTTCTCACAGATTAACTCTTTTCTCACAGATTATCTCTTTTCTCACAGATTATCTTTTCTCACACATTAACTCTTTTCTCACAGATTAACTCTTTTCTCACAGATTAACTCTTTTCTCACAGATTATCTCTTTTCTCACAGATTAACTCTTTTCTCACAGATTATCTCTTTTCTCACAGATTAACTCTTTTCTCACAGATTAACTCTTTTCTCACAGACAGGGGCGATTCTAGAATTTTCATTTTGGGGGGCTCAGCCCCCAGGGTAGGGTTGTATACTACTAACCTTATTGCAATCCACTATTCCATTGTATTCCCTGTATTTCACTGTAAAAAAAAATCACAAATCCCTTTACTCTTACTCTAATATATGTATCATGATACACTAATGATTCATATATATAAAATTATGTTTAATAATACAAAACAAAATAACTCCACATGATGTTTCTCTCTCTGTGCCATTTAGTGCTTTCAGACAATATAATGATGTGTGTCTTTAATCATTTCTGTGCATGGCTGCATATTTGTAATGCCGAAATACACAATAATATGTTTTACATTTTAAAAGGTCAATTAAAATAAATCATGGTCGTTTTCTAAAGTATGTTTTCATGGGTGTTAATCGCTTCATTTTTGTTGGAAGAAAAAACAACTATCACACTTGTGATAAGGGCTGAAGTTGAACGCAGCGAAGACGCATTGGATGAGAAACCGAACTGTGTATTGGTCCAGTAAACTGCAATTACAAGAACTGCACCGATGCAGATGTCATATCATAGCAATCCATCAATAAAAGCACACACACCTTGTACTCTCTGATGTTCGCTCTGCTCGGCGTCCATGAGGAAAAGTAAAATTCGATTCAACTATATTCCCTTTTTTCGTCTGCAACAATTTTAATAAAATGTCACTAATCTGGTGTTTACTATGTTGCTTTTTTGTTAAATATGAGGAATTTGATGCGATAACTGATTGGCATATGCTCTGTGAACAAAGTTGCCAGAAATGCTGGCACAAATGGAGAAGCAGCATTGTAGAATGTACAAGATCAAAAAGATCAAAATACAGTCTCAATTTCTGATATTCACACAACTGACCAGTGCTGACTGTCTAGTGTTTAGTAAATCAAACACAATATGTAATCAGCTGCACTTTCCATTTCTAAACCCTACAGTCTTCTGATGAGGGACAGAATCCCTGCATAAACTGTACATTTATGCTTAAACTTCAGTTTCGTACATTTAGCATAATTACAACTGAAACCTGGCACAAACAGTCAGAGACGATCCTCGGTCTTCTGTATTGCACATGATTAGGTATTCAGCGCTAGAAAGACCATGAGTTAAAGGAAAAATGCTAGGAAGAGGTCATGTGTGTACAGATTTGCAGAAAAAAAGTGCTTCCTGATACCAAAACACAAAACTTCAAAACACAAAGCATCACTGAATCTACAGGTAGAATCATGATTTCTGTTCAGATGATATAAAAAAGGTGTACAAAGAAAAGCCTGTCCTTATGAGCATTAATAAACATGAATGTCATGAATAATTAAACTGAGTATCATGCATTATAGCACTTGGGGATTTAGTGCAGGTCTGCTCTGGGACAAAGTGTTGGGGAGAAACTAAATGAGTAGTGACACACATGACAACCAGAGTTGTTCCCTATTGTCTGTGATTTTTCTTTCTATGGCTCTCCTTCTCTGAGCATATGTGTGGCCAAGCAGCAAGTATTATATTATATTACTGATTGATCTTGGATAACTCTAGACCTGACAACATAATAATTAAACAAACGAATGCAGATATACATATATACGTATATATAAATCTCAAAGAAACTTCACGCACTGAGGCACATGGAGCAGGATCAGAGTGTTAGAAATTTACATTTATAGCTGTGTTGCTGTAAATTACTGCCTTATGGAGGTTTAACATAAAAACACAGGATCAGAGACAACAGATTTGGGTGTCTCAGTGTCCTCACCCTGTGGAATAGTGCACACTTCCATCTCAGACTCAGAGATCACCGATTATCTGTAAGAGTGATGATGTACTGAATTCTAAAATATTACCTCAATGTGATGCTTTAGTACAGTGGATATCAAAAAGATTTTAATCTTATAAATAAATAAAATACATTTGATTTTTCAACATTATAGGAACTACTATCAGGTCCCTGGAGGTCCAGCAGCAGGATTCCACACTGTCACAGCCACAGCACAGGTTTGATTCCGAGGCAAGATAAAATGGGTGGGTTGTGTCACAAAGAGCATCCAGTGTAAAACCTATGCCAAAACCAAATATATGCAGATCGGACGATCCTCTGTGTTCCCAAACAGGGAACAGCCAACAACAGCAACAACAACATAGTAACAAACTACTATCAATTCAACACAATCTTCTAAATTTAACCTTCAATGTTAACAAACACAAACTGCACAACACAAATCACAATTTAGGAATCATCTGAAGAAAATACACAAATTATGACATTGAACAAGATCCAGTCTCTGGTGAATTTAAATAAAAATACTATTAATCCTATTTAATATGTATATAAATACCCATTCTATATGTCTTACATTTTACACGACTGGAATATGTAAGAACCAAAATAAAGATATAATATGCTATGTAGAGATATGACAAGGCCCAGAAAAGAACTCTGAAATTTACAGAGAAAATGAAGAATAAGTCATTGCTGTGAAAAGTGAAGCTTTTTAATGATACAGATTTGCTAATGGAATGTATTCAGATCAATGTTTGAAAGAGAGTACGAATCCCACATGGAGTGTGTCCATGTGAACTGTGTTTAAAAAGGGGAATTATGAAAGTATTTCATAGCAGCTTATGAACAATCTTCTCACTACACTTGCTCCTCGCTCTTGTTGGGGTTCGTATTAGTCACAGGAGCCACTTGTGTGGGTTTGCAGCAGCCAGCACAAACATACTTGAGAAAGCAGAGGTAGGCGCTTCCACTCACAATCACAGTGATGATTATTATGATGGTGGCCCCAAAGGCTGGTGAGACTGAATCCTGCAGTACAGAGTGAAGCCCACCACCATATGATGTTTCCTCGGTGGTCAGTGGCACATCCGGTCTGCCTGTGCTGTGACCTGAGGAGGAGAAGACGAAGTTGTTGGAGAAGGCAGAAGCAGAAGAAAAGGTTTATAGTCCATGAGAAGTGGTGACTGTCAGTATGACTGATGGTGATGATACTGTGATAGGAAATTAGACTATGTTGTGTGTTCTGTTCAAGTAAAAATAGTTGTAACATTATCACCATCATAAACCAGTACACATAATGTTGTTAAAAAAAAGCTTAAGGTGAGGTTTAAAATGATCAGATACTATGTAATGAAATAATATCTACAATGCAGGATTATGAATGATATAATTTTTATTTGACTTTAATGACAATTAAAGTTCAGATTTTTTTAGCTAATTTACCACACATTTTTAAATCAGCATTATTACAACTGTAATATAAAATCTGTACATTTCTACACTGCATAGAAACTACACTTCTACACTTACATCTACACTGTAAGACAACTGCTGTAGTTTATTCTTGGTGCTCTCTGTGATTTTCTGCTAATTGCACACTAGATTATAAAAGGCTGACTGAAGTCTGTAGCTAGAAGTACAGATTCTATCCAACCCTCTAATAGTCAAGGATGGATGTGCGTATTTTTTTTTTTTCATGAAATTGAGCAAGTTATTTGTGCAGTTTGTGTAAAATCTGTGTAATTAGTGTAAAACACTCAATCAATTTCATTGTATTTGTATAAAGAGAAAGCAGAAAGCAGCTTCAATTTGGGTGTAGATTTATATTCCTAATGATCGTGTGATGAGGAAAATCTCCCTGAAGCAACATGAGGAAGAAACCATGAGATGAACCTGACTTATTTCTTCTACATGTCTACAGCTATACACAAAATAATAAAACAGTAGTAAGAGTGTTAAAAGGATGTTCAGGACGATCATCACACATATCTATATATAGTGAATATAAAATGTCTACACACACCACTGTACACAAGGCCGGGGTTTTGTGAGTAAGATAAAACATATCAGAACTTTTTCTACCCTGAATGTGAAATTAAAGTATCAAAATTGTGAAAAAGAATCAGAAACATTTTTAGAAAAATAGGAAAAAATTTAAAATTAGTATTCAACAGTTACATAAGTATGCACACCCCTAAACTAATGCTTTTTTGAAGCACCTTCAGATTTTATTCTCCCACTCAGTCTTTTTAGCTATAAGAGTCTATCTTGACTTCTTGCAAAAACATTTAAGATCCATAATACATTTTTTAAATAATGATTTAATCAGTTCATTACATTATGTACAGGGCAGACCATACGAATCCTAGTGAATGAGCTGCTACTGTAGAAATGATATATGACAACATATGACAACAAACAATTTAATTTAATAAGTTATATATACCTGTAATTTCCCAGGATAAAAATGTCAAAAATAAAAAATAAAACTGTTCATTAAAATACACAGATTTTTTAATATGCAATAGTCTCAATGGCTTCTAGTTTTCTCAAGATGCCAAAGTGTTTGTAAAAGTGAAAATAGAATGGCTTATCAGCTGATGTCTAGGAGAGACAATGTGTGTGAGAAGGGGAAATGAAGGATCTAGCAGAAAAAAGCAGCAAGGTGATGAGAGAGAGGTGGGAGAGATGAAGAGCGGGGAGTAGAGGGAGAGCGAGATGAAGATGAATGTGTCTGGATCGATGATGAAATGGGTTGCGGAGTGTCACATGATTCCAACACAAAATGCTTTACGGCTGTCAATGCACATTACACAGCAGTCTGTTACATTTATATATTTGTCTAAAATCTGATGTTTCAGCAAGATTTTATTAAAAGGCCCCATTTCTGTTTAACAGTTTAAGTTTTAAGATGAAGCTTATTATACTTGTTTTACTTAGTGCCTTTTCACATTAGTCATCTAGTGTATGTCTTTTCCCCTATGGTTGAGTTGATAAGACTCAACAATCAATCTGTCAAGCTGCTTTTTCCCTTTCTGTTCCAATAAGTCAAGTCAAGTCAAGTCAAGAAGCTTTTATTGTCATTTCAACCATATATAGCTGAAGCAATAGATGAAATGAGGCAGCATTTCTCCAGGACCATGATGATACATAGAACAACACAGAGCTAAGGACTTTCAGTTAGTAAGTCCTAGCCACATAAAGTGCATCTGTGCAACCTTTTGCAAACAGTTGTGAGACAAAGGACAGTGCAAACAAACACTACAAGACAATACAAAAAAGCAGCGCCAACCAGTGTACATACTGTATATTCTACAGTACATGTGCAAAAACTATAATAGCAGCAGTTATATGAGGTATTGTAATGAGCAATTGACTGAAAGTGCAAGACAGCATGTGCAAGTGAGCAAAAACAGCATGTAAACAGTTTGATATGGTGGTGCTGCAGACATGGATGTACTGCATATTGGAAGAGTGTGTATTTGGTGTAGGTCAGTGCAGTCCACACAGTTGTGTGTGTGTTTGTGTGTGCGTGTATGTGTGTGTGTGTGTGTTTGTGTGTGTGTTGTGCTCGGTAAAGTTTAGTTGTTGAGGAGTCTGATGGCTTGTGGAAAGAAACTGTTGCACACACTGATTGTGAATGCTTCGGTACCTTTTTCCAGATGGCAGGAGGGTGATGAGTGTTTGAGGGGTGTGTGGGATCATCCACAATGCTGTTTTCTTTGCGGATGCAGCATGTGGTGTAAATATCTGTGATAGGGGGAAGAGAGACTCCAATGATCTTCTCAGCTGTCCTCACTATCTACTGCAGGGTCTTGCAATCCAAACCAGACAGTGATGCAGCTGCTCAGGAGGCTCTATTGGACCCTCTGTAGAACATAGTCAGGATGGGGGAGGGAGATGTGCTTTTCTCAGCCTTCAGAAGAAGAAGTTGCAGATGGGCTTTCTTGGTGATGGAGCTGGTGTTGAGTGACCAGATGAAGTTCTCCACCAGATGAACACCAACGAATATGGTGCTCTCGAGGATGATCACAGATCATCTACAGATGATCCATCGATGTTTAGTGGAGAGTGGTCGCTCTGTGCTCTCCTGAAGTCAAGAACCATCTATTTGGTTTTATCAACATTCAGAGACAAGTTGTTGGTTTTACACCAGGCAGTTAGCTGTTGCACCTTCTCTCTGTATGCTGACTCGTTGTTATGAAGAGCCGTGGCAATTGCATTGGTCATGGAGCGGTTCGGATGATACACAAACTGCAGGGGCTCCAGAGAGGGTGGCAACTGGGTCTTGCTGTGCCTAATGATGAGCCTTTCATTACTCTCGATGCATTCATTACAATGTGAGTCCATTAAAGATGGTATTTGAAGATATCCGCTAGCTGTTCTGCACATTCCATGAGCACCCTGTCATGAATGTTGTCTGGTCCAGCAGCCTTCCTTGGTTTAACTCTGCATAGAGTTCTCATCACCTCAGCCGTATTAAAGACAGAGTACCTGGTCATTGGGGGAGGGATGTTCTTCCTTGCCACTACCTGGTTCTGCACCTCAAACCGAGCAAATAATTCATTCAGCGCATCTGGGAGGGAGGCGTCACTGTCACAGGCAGATGAAGCTGTCTTGTAGTTCATGATTGCCTGTATGCCCTGCCACATGTGCCAGGTGTCTCCGCTGTCCTAAAAGTGGCTGTGGAATGTCTGGGCATCTGCGCGGATTGCTTTTCTGATGGCTTGGGACAGTTTGGGCCTTGCTGTTCTTAGGGCTGTCCTGTCCCCTGCTCTGAAGGCTGTCTCTAGACATCAGCAGCACACACACCTTAGCAGACATCCACAAATTCTAATTGGTGTGGTTATGGTCTTGGAGACGGTTACGTCATCAGTGCACTTGCCGAATAACAGCACACTCTTGCAGCTTAAACATTTAAAGAGCAATTTTTGCTTTAATTGCTTCTTTAATTCAGTTTATCAACTTTTGTTCTGCAACATAGTTTTATGCAACATAGTTTTAGACATAGAAATTCCATAGAATTTCATGGAAGGTATTAATCCTTTAAAAGATTATTATATGACCTCATTCACCATTGCCAAATTCAGACCTACTAGCCAGCTTTCCAATCCTCATCCCTTCAAGTCAAGTCAAGTCAAGTCAAGAAGCTTTTATTGTCATTTCAACCATATATAGCTGTTGCAGTACACAGTGAAATGAGACAACATTTCTCCAGGATTGTGGGGCTACATAAAACAAAGACAGGGCTAAGGACTTTTAGTAAGTAGTCCTAGCCACATAAAATGCAACTGTGCAACCTGGTGCAAACAGTGCAAGACAATGCACTTATCAATGCATAAGGTAAAGACTAATATGTGCTTTCTCTGTGTTATATGAAGCTGTATCTTTTCACTGTCATCCATTAGCTCCTGGTGAATTTTACAGGAAATTGCCTCTAGGGATGGTTGAATATTTGTTGTGTCTTGTAATTACAAGACAACTGGCATACTCCCATCTAGGATGTATTCCAACCTCACACACAGTGTTGATGCAGTAGACTCAGGATCCTGACCAGGATAAAGTGGATACTAAAGAACAATGAATGGATGAAGAAAATAAGTTTTAATTACTTATTTGATATTTCCAGAATTTTTTATAACCTTTTTCAAACCACTTTTATCTAGGCTGTCATACACAAGCAGAGAGAAAGGCTCCCAGTGTATTCTAGTGTTATGACACATTTTGTGCATTCCAATTTGTGCATCTCTCCCATTTTCAGCAGCTTTGTTCATCTATATATTGAGACAGTGATATGTCCTTAAAATTTTGTGTCCTATTTCCTAACCTTTGCACTTCTGTACGCATATCAAACCTGCAGTTTAAACTTGCTAGAAGACGCTTTAAAAGGTTAGATCTTTGGGAGCTGTTGTACTGTAGACACTGAGTGTAAAATATCACCACTACTAATAACAATATGCAAAGCTGTGTGGGCAATGATGATATTGATGTGCAGTGCCACAGTATTATAAAGTATTATAAGGGATGGGTGGTAATACCATAGTAAGTTGGAACTAATAAACAGTGCAATGCCAGTGAATAGTTGCTTCTTAATTGCATACAGACTTAAACTCAGTCTTTTAATAATTTCTATAATAAATATCCCCAAAGACACATCACTACTGGGTGTAAACGTATCATGGACGAGTCCTGTAGAGTCAATCTGATTCAATCCTATATATATATATATTCTTTGTATACTGTACCCAGTATACTGTATACGCCCTACATAAACCCCATCTTATGTCTGCTCTATGAACAGGACACATTGTGAGACGAACAGCTTTACCTTTAGTGATTCTCGCAGATAGAAGCGAAAAAACGAAGTGCTGTAGGAGAAAAAGAACTCGGACCTTGGACATTGTTGCTAAACAAACCTTCTGCTCGGGAGAAACAGAAGGGAAAAGTCAATGTAATCCAAATGAAACGCGATCCAGTGCTTTAAACGTCACGAAACGTCCGAAGGCTTTTCTGCATCACGATAATACTTTTTCCTTTTTGATATAAACACAGAAGATACCCAAGTCTCAGTAGTCTACAGGACGTTTTTCATTCAACGTGTCTCGTACTACACGTAGCACATACACATCTGTTTAATATTCCCGTTCAAAACAGCTGGATCTCACCGGGCGCGCGACGCTCCAGCTGTTCTTTCCATGTAGTGGAAGAATATCTTCATAGAGCTGTACAGTGGAGTAAAACACACACAGACTAACCTCCTGTTCTAGATGTGCTTTAGGGTGTCCCAGAGCTCGTTAAATCAGAGCCACTGTGATGCGAATACCACTTCACACACGTGACCCTGCACATGGATCAGTTCTCACGCGCTCTGTTTCCAGCATCCTCTCTCTCTCTCACACATTCTCTCCTACTCTCTCTCTCTCTCTCTCTCTCGCGCTCTCTCTCTCTTTCACCCCCCCCTCTAGTATGTCCACTGTAGCAGAAATCACCAATACAAAATATTTTAATATAATTAAATATTAATTTAATTAATTAAATATTCAATATTAAATTCAACAATCTATGTTTTACATTACAGTTTTTCTTGATTGCTAAGACATTTCTTGAAAGCTGCTCTCCTTTTCTCTAAACTGTGAACACAAAACAAAATTCTCAAGCTACATTCACAAAACCTCAGACTCTCCTTGCAAAACCAAACTTTCACCTCAAAACAGTTCAATCTGTGCTCAAAACTGAACTATGTTGTCAAATTGTGCCCCGAGTCAATCAAAATTAAAATCACTACGGAACAGTCACTAAACACTACGTAGAAAAATAGAAAACACAATGCTCAGGACATGAAGCTGGAGAAATAAACGTTTATTGTTCACTGTAGGCTAAATGCATGTTGCAAAACAAAAAAAACCTGTGCATTTAGCACTTGTACAAAAAGACAACACAAATCTTGTGCATTTACACGTAGCATTTGTAAAAACAAACAGAAATCTTATGCGTTTGCCACTTGTGTACAGTAAACCCATGTAAAAATAAAGTACAAAAATACACAAATAAGTGCATTACTCAGCCACAGCATCATGTCTCCGTACTGGGTCAGGCCACAGGACTTCATCCACATCACAGGCCACATTTTGTCTGGCCAGGCAACGGGGGGAAAAAACCCCTGGCATGCCGTATCCAGGCTTGGCATGCCTCCACACCTATGTCACCACAGGCAAGTCCCATGGCTTGCAGGAGATGTACCCTGGTAAGGTTGGCGTTCATATACCTTCCACCGCCATGAGGAGAAGAATTTTGGGGTTTAGGAAAGGGGAGTACGGTGGAAGGCAAAGATTGATAAAACCTTGGTTCATATTGAACCACTCTCTAACCTGGAGGGCTCTGTGAAAACTCACATTGTCCCAAACAACAACATAGATGGGATGCTCATCCTGCTGCCCTAACAGAGCATCTCGCATGCGATTGAGGAAAATGAGGAGCTGGTGAGTGTTGTAGGGCCCCAGGTTGGCATGATGGTAGACAACCCCATGATTGCAGCACATAATGTGACATTGCCACCACGCTGCCCAGGAACACCAACAATGGCCCGATGGCCAATCACATTACGGCCTCTCCTTCTACTTTAGGTGAGATTAAACCCAGCTTCCTTCATGTACACGTATTCATGGGGTCTTTCCATTACCTCCAGTTGAAGAACCCTCTGTAGAAATAGATATAGTTTTGTGAGTGATAAGGAAAAAGTGATTTAGGCCACTACAGTAAATCACTACTTAGAGTAATCAACATTGAATGTGTCTGGATATATGCAAACCTGTACATACTGGAATCTTTGCTCTTTGACTCTGTCTGAGTTGTGATCAAAGGGCACTCTGTATAGCTGTTTCATGCGCAGTCTGTTGCGCTTAAGGACACGATCAACAGTAGAGAGGCTGACACTGTTGATACCCTCAAAATTTACATGGACCTCAATGATCTTCTGCTGAATTTCACTCAGTTTAATGGCCTTGTTCTCACAGACCATATCAACAATTAGGGTCTCTTGGTGTGGGGAGAACATACCCGTCCTCCCACCCCCATGTGGCAGTCTTTCAATCCTACAAAAATAGAACATGGAGTTACAAAAAATATACATGGAATACTAGGCCTACAAATAGTTAGACCAACCCTCCATTACAATACTACAGTACATTGGTACAGTGATGTACTGAAACATATTTACTTACAGTATACTGTGGTACAGTATATAGTACGTCATACAGTAATTGCTGTCAACATTTACATACTGTACTATAATGTCAAAAAAAGGTAATTACCTGTTCTCTTCTCTAAATCTTCGGATTATGGTGGACACGGTGAATCTACTGATGTTTGGTTGTACCCTTTGTCCAGCCTCCCTCATGCTCATACCATGGACAAGAACATGGTCAATCACAGTAGCTCTGATTTCATCAGATATTACTGTTCTTTGTCTTTGCTGACCACCTCGACCTCCTCTCACACGAACTCTTCCTCTCAGACTTCTATCCATTGTAGGGTCTCGCAAACCAGTGCTCTCTGAACTGGCTTGCTGTATATGTTCCCTCACATTATTAGCCACAGGTGTGATCAATTTTGAGTTGTTGTGTTCAAGTGGTGACACCTGTGCTTTAATTGTGTTTGACTTTTGTCACCTGTGCTCACCATTATGCAGCACGGGTGCATTGCAATGAAAATGTGTTGGTAAGTTGTGTCTAAACAGGTGAAAAGTGCTTATGGTTTTGCCAAAAGAGTGATTGATTCAATCAGAGGGTTCAGGCAACTGAGCATTTGGTTCAGACAATAGGGATTAGTGTTTTAGCAATTGAGAAAAACTGTAATGATATAATGAAACTCGTGCTCATCTGATAACGAATAAAAAACATGTGATCATCCTGTAACTAAGGAAAACCATGTTAGCTCTATTTTCTAATACTTCTTTGTGTTATTATCGGGAATTTCTGATTCTTTGGAGGTGCAATATATTTCTGTTTATTTTTTTGTTTTTTTGGTGGCATTGAAAGGTAAATTTGTGGCTCTTTATATGACATCTGTATCTATTGTCTGAGGCCTAATGGAAACTTCTGTTCAAATAATTGCACCAAAAGCTGTTGCCTGAGATCAGTGAGCATGTAAGAGAGACCTTAGGAGAGCATCTGAAAAATAGCTCTCACTGAGACTTAATTGCATGTGTCAAGATCACAGCAGCTCCTTGGCATTTCTTCTAAATCTGTAAGGTTGATAATGAATATTGATGTGATGACTCATTGTATCACACACAAATAAAAGGGACAGTAAGTACAAGCTGAGTTTTAAACAAAAGCTTTCATCAAGCATTTCAATGAGATTCTGTTATATCTGTTTATATCATATACTTTTATCTAAAACACAGCATAAAATGCAACAATGGACTTTTGTGTGTTGAATCTACTTAAGGCGATGTTGGCATGGGAATTGTAATATCTGTAGTTTAATTCTACTGAATTTCATTCAAAAGTGGATTTAAAAGCACATCTTCTGTTTGATGTTTTTTATTCCTTTCCTAGTGAGTCTATCTTAATGTAATTGTTCATGTGCACTGGTATGACAAACCTCCTGTATTTATTGGTTCCATACCAACAATGTATAAAAATCACACCAAAATTCAAACAGCTTTGGAAGTCATTACAGTTTTTCTCGATTGCTAAAACACATTTCTTGAAACAGTCAACCATTTTCTCAGAACTGTAAACACAAAACCAAATATTCAAACTAAATTTCCAAAACCTTTGACTCTTCTGGCAAAATCAAACACTCGCCCCTAAACTATTTAACCTGTCCTCAAAATCAAACTATGCTTTCAGATCATAAACACAACCCATCAATATATAAACACTATGGAGCAATCATTAGACACAACACAAAAAAATGGAGAACACAGCATCCAGGGCATGTTGTTAAAGAAAATGTTGTTTGTTACTGTATACACAGTACGTAAATTCCATTTGCAATAAAGAAAATATTACAGTAACCATCACTTAGTACTGTCAAAGAAAATTATAAATGAAAAGCATAATAAACTCAAATGTTGTGCAACTGAAAAGTCTGTTTTACACAATTCAGTCTGCCTCAGCGTCGCATCTTCGTGCTGGGTCTGGCCAGAGGACTTCATCCACCTCACAGGCAATGTTGTCCCTTGCCAGGCAACGGGGGAAAAACCCTCTGGTGTGTCGGATCCAGCCTTCACAACATTCCACACCTATGTCACCACAGGCCAATTCCATAGCCTCATAGAAGACTTACCCCATTATATGGGTTTTGGTCATAGACCTTCCACTGCCACGCAGAGAAAAATTCCTCGATTGGGTTTAGAAAAGGGCTGTATGGTGAAAGGAAAACATTTAAGAATTGTTGGTTGATATTGAACCATTCACGTACACGGACACTCCGGTGAAAGCTGACATTATCCCAAACCACCAGATACACAGCATGCACTGCCTGCTGATAATCCTGGTGCTCACGCTCAAGCAGAACATCCCGAAGACCACCCAGAAAGGTTAAAAGATGTTCAGTGTTGTATGGCCCCAGGGTTGCATGATGGTGGAGAATCCCACGGTTACTTATGGCTGCACAAAGGGTGACATTGCCACCACGCTGGCCAGGGACACCCACGATGGCACATTGGCCAATTATGTTCCTGCCTCTCCCTCTCCTCTTTGCCAGATTGAACCCTGCTTCATCAACGAAAATGCATTCATGGGGCCTTTCTACGGAAGCGTATTGCATTCTCTTGAGTAAAAAAAAATCTACTCTGTTTTTCTGAATTAACGACTTACTTATCTCAAAATTATGAGATAATTTTTCAGGAAAAAAATTTTTTTGCTCTGTTTTTCTGAATTAACGACTTAATTTTTCAGGAAAAAAATTTTTTTGCTCTGTTTTTCTGAATTAACGACTTAATTTTTCAGGAAAAAAAAATTTTTTTTGCTCTGTTTTTCTGAATTAACGAGATCCCTCAAAATCCTACGAGAAGCTCTCACCTGCACGAAGTAACGTCAGGCCACAGTTGCTGATGCTAATCAGCCTGACCCTCCAACAACAACAACAACAGTGCCAGGCCTACATGGGTTCAGTGCAGGTAAGATAGCGAAGTTATTATAGTTGGGCTACATGTTAATGCCAAATGATGTCTGCTAACTGTTCGCGTCACGACATGTAAAACGAGGTTAGAATAGCTGTTTATAAACGTATGTTAACTATAATGTTACGGGCATATTTTTACTAACTACGTTAACTTAAGTTACACCATCAACTGCAGTTGATAGGCTAACTTATGTAACGTTAAGCTAATATTTATCATTAGTCAGCAAAAGGAACCTTAACTTTTAAGGTCGAGGGGATAATAACGTGTTATTTTTAGGAGGAATATAACGTTAACCACCTTTCTTTCAGTTTGTTGGCTAAGATAAGTAAACCACGCTATTTGCTGTAACTTTAGTGCTTAATTTGTAAATCAAGAGGTCCTCGAACACAGCGAGGCTGCTGTCAGGGGGAGTGAAAAAGTCACGTCAGAAATCCACAGTGCATGCTGCATGTTGGACATCGCGACATTATATAACAGTAAACAAACATTCAGAACTTTGCCAGTTTCAAAGCCAGCAGGGATACTATTTCGATTAAGTTTTGCACGGACGTTTAGTATAGTGTTCAGCGTGCTACACCAATAATAATGTTGAATATATTCTGACATTGCTTCGGTTTCTTTAGTTGTGCCCTCTCTTTTGGTTTGTCACTATGCATATGTGTCCTGTAATTGTTTTATTTGTTGATATTTTTCTAAACTGTGTACTTGATGCATTTAATAATTTAGAAACAAAGCTAGCTTTTTGAAGCTTTCCAAAGCAAGTTATATATTTTTCAGAAACTAGATTCCAGTTGTGCAGTGAATCACAGATAAATGAGTACATACTGTATAGCCTGTGTCTATACACTATTGACCTTCTTGAGTCTAGCCATCTCTATGATTTGAGTAATGTTACTGTTAAAGGTGAGCACATTCAAATGCTTAAGACAGTTTGACTTCCAAGTGATAAGAAAGGCCTATAGTTGGCCTATACAGTTGATACATGAAACATCCATTTTTAGCAACGTTATCACACTCTTGGCCGAAATACATATTTGAGATATTTAAAGCAATTACACTTTTGAGGGTACAGTCCTAAATCTGTTTATATTTGTGGTGCAACGCATATTTACATAAATGCTGCCTTTTTCCGACATTTGTTCAGGGCCAGCTATGGCTACGTCTTCAAATACCCCCCTCCCACAAGATGATGGACTGTGGATGTTTCTTCAGAGCCGAGGGATTCCTGAGAAAAATATTCAGAAAATGCAGCAAGATCATGTAGGTGACAGCACATTCATTCCTGCAATATATTAATTTTAATTGTTTTACATTTTACTGAATCTCTGCAGATTATACAAGTAATCATAAATTGTAACCCTATCACATTTAGTGCCAGTGCTTCCGATTTCTTTTTTAAGCCAAGCACACCTGTCTCTCCCAACAATGCATTCATGTCTTCCCTATTCTAGCCCTGTAAAATAAGGTTTATAGGTATATTTAGGAGTCAATTCACACTATATTTTGGTCTCTACCCTACATAAACAAGTAACAGTAGTTGTGCAGTAGCATCACCATTATACATTCAGGCAAAGTGCTGACTTATATGTTTGAAATTATAAATAAATACACAAAATAAATATTGTGCCCTTACAATAACTGCTTTCCATTTTGTTGTGATTTGATATTGTTTTAAAAGGATGGAGTAATGTTTAGATGCCAGCACAGGCCTTGGTTGGGAGCTGAAGTATGGAATCAATATGGAATAGCAATATTATGGAGTACATAATAGCAGTAATATAAGGGAGAAGTGCTTTTCTTGTAATTGAGGTAAATAGTTATGTAATTAAAGAGGAATACATGAAAGTAATCAGTCCCCTGACTAACTTTGATGTCAAGGATTTTCACTGTTAATACACTTTATTTTCAGCATCATTATGTCACTCAAACTTCATTGTTATGGTTACAACCATTTTTTAGACAGCAGTTTTTGTGTTAAATTACTTAATATCTTAGCTCCTTTTTATTCCCATGTGAAAAGAGAAACAAGCAAGTGAAGAAAAATAGAAATAAATTGCTGATTTGTAGCTACTGCTAAGAAATTAATTTTCACTCATATGGAAATATAGCCATCTCTTAGATTTAAGATAACCAATATATCTTACTGTATTATTTTGTTTTTATTACAGATTGACAGCTCGGTAGTTGGAGAAATAGATGATGCCACTATGACTGCTTACATTCCAGCATATGGTGATAGGATTGCTACAAGGCGTTTCTGTATGGAAAAACAGAGAAAAGGTGGTGATGATCTAAAAAGACAGTCCTTATTTGAAAAACTTAGAAGAAAGTTGGGCACATTGACAAGCAATAAAGACACAGATCAAGATTTTGAGGAGGAGCATTCTATGCAGCCAACAAAGATACATCTGAGAAATAACAAAAGGGCCGTGAAGATGACAAGGAAAATAGAACTAGGATGGATACACGACAAGAAACAAGTGAGAAAACGCAATGGTGGAGGAACCAGAGTTCTTGATATTTCCAAGAAAGCCACAAAAACAGAGATTCTATCACAAGCTAAAAAGCTATTTTTCCCCAATGAGAAATCGAGAAAGGGAAAGTGGGAAGAGTTCAGTCACAACATTGTTGACTTTCAGGAAGCATACCTTGATGAGGGTGTTAGTGTGGGAGAGCTCTATGAGACACATAAATTGGGGATTTTAAGATTTTACTTGTTCACAGAGCACCTGACAAATGAAGATGAAGTGTTCACAGAGATGACAGAAGGAACTGATGAACAGACAGATGCAGCGAGGCTAAATGAGCAACAGAAAAACACAACAGAAGATAATGAGCAGCTGACACAAAAAACACATGACAGTGAACAGCAGACACATACTGTAGAAGATGTTGTCTCTACTGCTGTAGAGATTGTTGATCTTACATCTTTGTGTGATACATCGGAGGTCATTTTTGGCCCTTTGCAAGGTGGACCATTTTTAGAAGATCTTGATGACACAATCTTACATGAGCCTATAGAAGAGGCACAGATAAACATCAACGCCTACAGCTCAACTCCTGTCCATTCTGACACAGTGCCTGCTGGCCCATTAAGTCCTACTTATGAACCTTTGCATGTGACAGTGAAACTCCACAGAGTCAATCTCTTGGAGGAACTGATTACCCAATTCAAGGATGAAGTGATTATGTCCTACTCTGTGAAATACAGCTTCATTCATGAAATGGGGGCAGATGCTGATGGCGTGTCCAGGGATGTATATGCTGCCTTCTGGACAGAGTTTTTAGACTGTGCAGCAGAGGGTGCAGATGTGAGAGTGCCATCACTATCCCCAAAATGGCAAGAGGAAGAATGGAAATCCGTTGGTAGGATAATGGTCAAGGGATTAAAGGAACATGGATATTTTCCTTCTCGGCTGGCTCAAGCCTTTACAGCAGCAATCATATTTGGTGAACACACTGTCTCACCTGATTTATTGTTTGACTCACTAATGTTGTATCTTAGTCAGTCTGAGCGTGATCTCTTGTCCACTGCTTTGCAAGACGCCCTTGATGGTGATGATAAAGATGAGCTTCTTGATCTTATGGATCGCATGGGAGTAAGAACAGTACCAACACAAGAGAACTTGAAAGCTGTGCTTCTCCAAGTGGCCCACAAGCAAATAATCCAGCAACCAAAATATGCACTGGATAACATTGCAGCAGTCGCAGGACCAACTCTCAGGGAGTTCTTCCCCAGTGTGCTGGATATGCAGAAGATGTATGAGAATCTTAAACCATCAACCCGGAAGGTTTTAAAGTTGATCACGGCCTCTCCAGCTACTCCAGCAGAGAACCAAAGTTTGCAATTTTTACATCAGTACATCAGGGGATTGGATGAGATAGGCCTCCGGAAGATGTTGAGATTCATGACAGGGTCTGATGTCATCTACGTTAAAGACATTCAAGTCATATTCACCCCTTTGGAAGGGTTATCTAGGCGGCCTATTGCACATACTTGTGGCCCAACATTAGAGCTGCCATCAACTTACAACAGCTATCCTGACCTCCGAGCTGAAATGGAGGCTATACTGTCCAGCAACTTCTATGCAATGGACATTGCATAGAAGTGTCTCTCTCACTCACATGTACACACTCTTCCCTCTTGCCCAGTTATAGCCTTATCAGTGCCATCTGTTTACAGTACCTTTAGATAGTGTGTGAATGTAAGACAGAGCACATAGGGGAAGTAATTAACTCGGGTGGTGCATAATGAGCGCAGAGTAATTTATTTATTTTGTTTTTCAGTTTAAGTTTTATCCAAAATGTCATTACCAAACTTACTGTGGAAACATGTTTACTGGCTGATGAGCATTTTGTTGATGGACTCCGAATATATCCAGCCCATAGAAACATTTACACATGATAAGATTCAATAATCAGTTTGATTTATTGATAATGATACTGGACCATTTAAATGCCATTTAGGTTGCCCTGTTTGC
The DNA here is from genome assembly GCF_030014155.1 of Tachysurus vachellii. Classification (NCBI taxonomy): domain Eukaryota; kingdom Metazoa; phylum Chordata; class Actinopteri; order Siluriformes; family Bagridae; genus Tachysurus; species Tachysurus vachellii. The sequence goes on from NC_083467.1 coordinate 5,009,041, forward strand.
AGTGGGCCCAAAGTGTGTCAAATCACATTTGGTCATGCTGAATAGTTCCACCATGAGGACCAATTTTGCCATTTTGACAATGGCAACATGTTTTGCAACGTTTCATATGCAGTTGCTGTTATTACCAGACTTAAACTGTCTGTAGAAACATATTGAGTGGCTGAACATTTTGTTAGTATACTTTAAGGTCCATTTAACCAAAAAACAATTATAAGCCTTTTACACAATGTATGTTATAAATGCATGTGGTTTTCATTTTTAAGTGATTTAGATACATGTACCAGTATTTTTATGTACTTTTATGTAAGCCATCATTTCTGTTAGCAGTTTAGGAGCATACTTTTTGGGACAATTTAAAAGAAATGTTCTTGTAAAGTTGCATTTTAACTTGGACCCTGGGGTAATGTCAGCTCATGTTAAATCTAAATTTTGCCAGTGTTTGGAAATCTGTTCTAACATACAGCACTGTACATTAGAAGGTGTTCTGCTTTTTACAAATAAAAAGCACAGGTTTCTCTCGTTTTGTACAGATGTTTTCAAACAAATCGGGTCTTTACTGCAGATAACACACAAATTTTGTCTCACACAATAGAATTACTGAGTTTTGACAACTGCACTGCAGTTCCTGCATTCACCAGTACTCTTTAGACAACATATTTAAACAGTCATCTCTACATTAACAAATAGGTCTATTTCCTACATACACAGTAAATCACACTGGGGAGAAAAAATGTTTTACTGGTTTAGCATGTATTTATATGATGCCAAATAATTGTGTAAAAAAGTGCTTTATGTGCAGCCCAGAGACACATGATAACAAGATACAATAATATGTTTGATTTAAAAGCCATCCAAACATCATGTAGGTTGCCCTGTTTACAATGAGCCCAAAGTGTGTCAGACCACATCTGGTGATGCGAAATAGTTCCACCATAAGGACAAATGTGCCATTTTTGACAATGGCAACATGTGATACCTTTCATTTGCAGGTACAGGATTTTTCCCAGTTCTGTTGATGAGATGTACTTTTTACATAATGATGAATAAAAAGAGATGATATGGAGCTCAGTTGGGAGATGTCCATTATGAAAGAGTTGTCTATTATCGATTGCTTAAACACAGTACTTCTGTCAAACATTTACAGTGAATGTCATGGTATATATCCTTTTCCGTCCAAACGGCAATTCTGTTGTTTTTTTGGCTATGAGTGGGTGCTCACATTCAGTCATTTGATCCAGTAGAACAACTTGTGATTATTAAATTTGGGTACGTATGTAAGCACGTAAGAACATGTAAAGATCAATGGCTTCCTCTGGAGAGGTTGGTGGATGAAGACTGTTTTCTGCCATGGCAAGGCAACAAATGTCAAACACTGTATTATCACAAGGATATGGTCCTCTCTCACGACATTCCTCCCTACAAGCCTGTATCTTCTGTTGGGATGCCTCTTTAAGGTACTCCCTAGCACCAAAAAGTTGGGGTAGGGTGTACATCATCACTGGACGTCCACATGGGGACACAGCATTTCTGGATGGGCGAATTCTGTGTGTGTTCCAGAGGTGAACAACATCCTGCAGCTCTCTCTAAATATAAAGAAAAAGAGTGGGAAAGTAAGAAAGTTAGTCCACACCTTTGCAATAGCACCTGCAGGCAAAATAAATGCTTATGGTCCAGTATGATACAGTAGAGCCGTTCTCTCAAACAGTTTCATGCATGTTAAATTCTATATTTGAAAACAATAAATCTCTGTATGTTAAGATTTGTGTTATATGATCAGGGTCAGATAAGTCATCCCTCTCTCACATACTGTGTCCCACTAATGCAGAGAAACAATTTTCTTTCACCAAAATGTACATAAAAAAACCAGAATAAAATTAATAAAAGTAGGCTACTCATAGTGCGGTAAATTTTCCTTGTCAGTGTTTTATATTATGATGTTTTTGGGTTAATATTAGATAGCAGTTTGTGCAACATACATATAACAGGATTAATATTACAGCTGCATTAATGTTTGTGTTGCATTTTATTGTTGTAGACGTAGGCTGCTGCTAATTCTAACTACTTATACTGAGATCCATCTCTTAAAAAGTCAACTATATGGGAAGAAGGGAAAAATTGTGATCTACAAATTAATTTCATAATCTAATTAAATAACTAATGGTTATTGTCCATTTGCTTCTGTTATGGAACAGTTGTTAGACCTATGAAATGACATAATTATGCTGCATGTCACAACATTTTGGCATATTGACAAAATCTATAGCTGAATAACATATCACAATTTACATGTCTAAAGCACATTTCTTACCTCTATTATTTCAAGACATGTGAACTGTATTAGACTTTTGTCTAGGAAGTCACCGGAGAAATCGGCAGAATCTTTTAGATCTTGAAATAGGTTGATCCAGAACTGTGCATGCTGTTTCCTCAAAAATCCCCACCAATGCTCTATCCGTTGGTTATGATTGCTTGAGCCATACAAATAGCAATTTCTCGAAAAGTCGTCCGTATGATCATGTCTCATGAACATCTGCATCTGTTCCATGTAACAGTTCTCTGTCCCTAAGTCTGAGCGAATTCGGGTGGCTGTCCCATTCCTTGTTAACACCGCATCAATAAAGTATCCAGCGATGACCTTGGGATCACTACTTGTAGAGTATGCATGTAGCCATATCAGCATTCGTGAAAACCCGTCGATTGCACCATTGATGCAGATCCCATATGGTTTGAGTTTGTCATATGAATCAACATGCCATAAAAAGTTCGGACCTGGATTATGATACAAACGTCGCCGAAGACGATTCCGGCGCCTCAGTTGCACTCCATGGGGATCCAGTATTTTCAACAATTGCCTGATTGTCTCTTGTGTCACCACATAGCCAGCCTGAATGCATTTTAGATGCATCATCTTATATCCGTGAAGCATACCATATCGGTTCAACTGATCCTGGAGAAACACAGCAACGTCAAGCAGATCAGAATGTTCTTTTCGTCTGAACAGGCGCAAAGTCTTGAGGTGTCTGCGCAAAGTTGACGCACTAATAACAATACCATTTATATTACTTAAAGACAGCAGAATCTCCCAATGTCTCAAACCCAAAGTAAAATAAAACCGGATTAAAGTTGAAAGGCGGGACATGTTTACTTCCATGCAATCCACATTAAGTCGTTAATTCATAAAAACAGAGCAAAAAAAATTTTTTTCCTGAAAAATTATCTCATAATTTTGAGATAAGTAAGTCGTTAATTCAGAAAAACAGAGCAAAAAAAATTTTTTTCCTGAAAAATTATCTCATAATTTTGAGATAAGTAAGTCGTTAATTCAGAAAAACAGAGCAAAAATTTTTTTTTCCTGAAATATTAAGTCGTTAATTCAGAAAAACAGAGTAGATTTTTTTTTACTCAAGTGAATGCAATACGTACCTTTCCATGGAATCCAGTTCAAACACTGTCTACACATGTAAAAAAGGATACATACAGTACAGTAATTAGTTTACAGTAGTAAGTGATACAGAAAGACAAACTTCTGCAAGTGTATTTGTATACACACCTTACAGTATTTACATACCCTACACTAGTATAAAGGGCAGTTTACAGTAACGGTTGGCTAGTAGCATAGAATTGTACTGTAAGCATCAGAGCTGAAAGTGTCTGAGTGTACACTTACTTGTACATATTGACATCGTAGTTCTTTGACCCGTTCTGAGTTGTGCTCAAAGGTACTCTGTACACTTGCTTCATGTGTAGCCTTTTGCGTTTGAGGACACGATCAATGGTCGAAAGGCTGACACTGTTCATTCCTTCAAAGTTTGCATTGTCTTCAACAGCTCTTTCCTGTATTTCATGCAGGCGGATTTTATTGTTTTGAAGGACCATATCAACAATGAGATCCTCTTGCTGTTGGGAGAACATAACAGTCCTTCCACCCGCATGTTGTAGTCTTGCAATTCTACAAGAAGGGAAAATGCTTATTTCCCCCCAGTCATTCTGATAACAAAGATATGTACTGGCTCAAATGAATACAGTAAACTTTCAATTACCGAAATAAAAAGAAACATTTACCTGTTTTCTTCTCTGAATGTCCTGACAATGGTGGCCACAGAGAATCTGCTCAAATTGGGTTGAACTCGTAGGCCTGCTTCCCTCATTGTCATACCATGAACAAGAACATGGTCTATGACTGTTGCTCGAATATCATCTGAAATGACTGCTCTTGGTCTTCCTCCTCCTCTTCCTCCTCTTCTTCCTCCTCCTCCTCTTACTCTTACTCTTCCTCTGCCTCTCAGATTGTTTCCCACCATTCTTACATCCACCCAACACACCTGTGCCCTCTGAACTGGCTTATATTCTGGGCAATTGGTTTAATCACATTATTAGAAACAAGTGTGTTCAATTTTGAGTCATTGTGTTTTACAGATGACAACTGTGTTGTAGTTGTGTTTACTGTTTGCCGCGTGTGTTTACCAATTTGCAGCACAAGTGCATCACAGTGCAAAATGTGTTTAGTGAATGAGAATGTGTTTAGAGTTTTGCCAAAAGAGTGTCTGATTTGACAAATTGGTTTAGTTCACTGAACATTTGATTCAGAGAATGGGGTTTAGTGTTTTAGCAATCGAGAAAAACTGTAAAGGAAAATCTTATATACTATATACTAGACATACAGGTCTGAAGAATCATACAGACTGTATACTGGTCAGCATTATTTTATGTATCTGTCTTGTAGTGCATTGTATTGTCTGTTTGCACAACGTTGCACACATTCACGTAATGTGAATAGGTTAATTTAATTTTTTTAAACCTTTAGTTCTGTGTTGTTTTACAGTATACAGCACCAGGGTCCTGCAGGAACGCTGTTTCATTTCACTGCACCAGCTGGATATGGTTGAAATGACAATAAAACCCTCTTGACTCGACTTGAGTCTCAGTTGTTGTCAGCGGGCACATTGTAACACTGCATAGAATGTATCCAGCTATCAATAGTAACTAATCATAATAATTAACTATGATATTCCATACAGTTAGTTATGTAAATACATACAGTTCCCTTTTCTAATTTTATTTAATGCAGTATAAGAATGAGAAACAGACATGGGTATAACTGCAGGACACAAATGAATGCTGGGAAAGTCAATAAGAGATGTTACTAGGAACTATCTCTTGCTATCATGTGAGGATCCATAGATTTATCACATTATAAAAAAAATTGAGGAGGCACAAATAATGGCGAACCATTATTGTTGGTTTGTTGGTTATCCCCATCATCAGTTAGTTTCAAAGAAGATCAGGAAGTACTTAGCCAGGTTGTTTATAGAACATCTGCCATGTCCTCTGGCTTGTGTCAAAAGGAACTGGGAAATACAGTAAAGTATTGTGTAAGGCTAAACTATCATATAAGACTAAACTTTTATATCATCCCAGGGAGGATTTCCTAGTTCCTGTCACCTCTAGCTTGATAGGGAAAATTGTTAGCGATATATATAGTACCTTAATTTTAAACTTTAAACTTTAAATTTTTTTATTCTGTTTATATAGATATGTAAAGCTGCATTGAGATGATGTGAATTGTTAAAAAGCATTATATAAATAAATTATATTGAATGTAATTGAAACTAATTCATTGAGAGCCTACGCAGACAGATTATTATGCACTAAATAAATAAATAAACCAACTTCATTTTCTGATTCTTTTTTATAATTTAATAAATATTTTTACTGACAATTTATCTTGTATGTTTTTTTTTTTGTTTGTTTGTTTTTAAATCAAATTGTTAGAGAGGGATTGTACGCTATATCTCATGGAGTTTGACTAAAATTAAACATTAATTAAAAGGCTGTTCCTTTGTGGCATTGTAGTAGCAGAAAAGCATCTCAGAACACATTGAACCGTGAGGTGGGTTGGCCACAGATGACCACATCAGTTTCCGCTCCTGTCAGCCAAAAACATTAATCTGAGTCGATCATAGGCACAGTCTCACACTGGATAGTTTGACCTTTAAAAGACCAGGTGATTTCTTTTCTATTATATACTTCACTGCAGCTTGAAACCTGAAATCTATGGGGATATTTTCCTCTGATCTCTCTTATGAGCAAGCAGTTTCCACCTGCAGAACTGTCACTCACTCAGTGTGCTTTGTTTATCACACCGTTCTGTGCAAACTCTAGGCATTGTGTAAACTGTTGTGTGTGAAAATTCCAGAAAATCAGAAGAGATCCTAAATACTCAAACCAGCGCATTCATACCAACAACCAATCATGGCATCTGATGCTGATTTGAACATTAGTCTAAGCTCTTGAGCTTCATCTGCATTGTTATATGTGTATTATTTGCATTGTGCTGCTGACAAAATAATAGGTGTGCAGGTGTGTAGGTGTCCCTAATAAAGTGGACAGTAAGTATATGAATAAATAAAAATAAAAAATACATATAAAACTGTGTTTTTACATATACATTTTGTATGTACAGAGAATTTTACTTTAGAAGGCATCTGAAAAATCCCACCTTCCACCTGCTACAGACTCTGATGGTTTAAACTGCAATCACTGAGTTCATTCTCACCTCTTCCATAGCCATCTGGTGCAGCTCAGCCATCACTTAAGGGCATTTACAACAGCAGGGTTATAAAGTGTGCTGGCGCCTGTGAGATTATAGTGAATTCACCACAAACACCATTTTTCTTTTCGTTTGTCCTCAAGTCTCAGGGCCCAAAAGCCAATACTCCCCAGAGCTTTGACCTGAATTAAGCACACCAAGTACCAAAGCACACCTTTGGCCTGATATTATTTCTGAAGTTATACATCACTTTATCTTTAAGAAAACAGAGGCTGGTACAAGTGCAGGTTTTTTATTAAACAAAATCAAATAAACCATCCATCCATCTATCCATCTTCTACCGCTTATCCGGGGCCGGGTCGCGGGGGCAGCAGTCTGAGCAGGGACACCCAGACTTCCCTCTCCCCAGACACTTCCTCCAGCTCTTCCGGGGGAATACCGAGGCGTTCCCAGGCCAGCGGAGAGACATAGTCCCTCCAGCGTGTCCTAGGTCTTCCCCGGGGCCTCCTCCCGGTTGGACATGCCCGGAACACCTCCCCAGGGAGGCGTCCAGGAGGCATCCGGAACAGATGCCCGAGCCACCTCAGCAGTGAGATGACATTCCATGTCCCTAGAGCCAGATTCCGTGTCCGGGGATTGGGCCGCCGAGGCTCCCGCCTTCGACTGCCACTCAATCCAATTTCTGCCTTAATAGATTTCAAATCAAAGAAGCAACAGAACAACACAGGTGACAAAAGCTGCAGCAGTAAAGCTACCAGCTCAGTTGTTCATCTTGACCTTTTGTCTTACACTCCACCACTCCTCCACATCTTCTCCTTCGTTTTCTACTGGTTAGGGATCTAGGGCAACTCATAGAACTATTGTGAAATTTATTTGATAAAGCAAGGTCCGTGACGTCGCCCGGTATGGCGCAACCGGGGCCCCACCCTGGAGCCAGGCCCGGGGTTGGGGCTCGCATGCGAGCGCCTGGTGGCCGGGTCTTACCCCACGGGGCCCGGCCGGGCTCAGCCTGAAGGAGCGACGTGGGGCCAATCTCCTGTGGGCCCACCACCTGCAAGAGAAACCGTAAGGGGCTGGTGCAATGTGGATTGGGTGGCAGTCGAAGGCGGGGGCCTCGGCGACCCAATCCCCGGACACGGAATCTGGCTCTAGGGACATGGAATGTCACCTTGCTGGGGGGAAGGAGCCTGCAAGGGAGGTTGAGAGATACCGACTAGAGATAGTTGGGCTTGCCTCCATGCACAGCTTGGGCTCTGAAACCCAACTCCTTGAGAGAGGTTGGACTCTCTAATACTCTGGAGTTGCCCGCGGTGAGAGGCGGCGGACTGGTGTGGGCTTGCTCATAGCCCCCCAGCTCAACCACCCCGGTGAACGAGAGGGTCGTTTCCCTGCACCTTCAGGTTGGGGATAGGTCTCTCACTGTTATTTGTGCTTACGGGCCAAATGGCAGTGTAGAGTACCCGACCTTCTTGGCGTCTCTGGAAGGGGTGCTGGAAAGTGCTCCGACCGGGGACTCCATCATTCTACTGGGGGACTTCAACGCTCACGTGGGTGGCGACAGTGACACCTGGAGGGGCGTGATTGGGAGGAACGGCCCCCCCGACCTGAACCCGAGTGGTGTTCTGTTATTGGACTTCTGTGCTAGTCACAGTTTGTCCATAACGAACACCATGTTCAAGCATAAGGGTGTCCATCAGTACACATGGCACCAGGACACCCTAGGTCGGAGGTCGATGATCGACTTTGTGGTTGTTTCATGTCGTGGTCATCTGACCTCCGGCCATATGTCTTGGACACTTGAGTAAAGAGAGGGGCGGAGCTGTCAACTGATCACCACCTGGTGGCGAGTTGGATCCAATGGCGGGGGAGGAAGTTGGACAGACTTGCCAGACCCAAACGTACTGTGAGGGTCTGCTGGGAACGTTTGACAGAGTCTCCGGTCAGAGAGATCTTCTACTCCCACCTCCGGCAGAGCTTCAACCAGATCCCGAGGGAGGATCACACTCCTCAGCCTCCCCGGAAAAGTCTATGCCAGGGTACTGCAGAGGAGAATTTGGCTGATAGTCGAACCTTTGATTCAGGAGGAACAATGCGGGTTTCGTCCCGGTCGTGGAACACTGGACCATCTCTATACCCTCGCCAGGTTGCTGGAGGGTTCATGGGAGTTTGCCCAACCAGCCCACATGTGTTTTGTGGATCTGGAGAAGGCATTCGACTGTGTCCCTCGTGGTGACCTGTGGGGGGTGCTCTGGGAGTATGGGGTCCGGGGCCATCTGCTAAGGGCTGTCCGGTCCCTATATGACCGGAGCAGGAGTTTGGTTCGCATTGCCGGCAGTAAGTCAGACTTGTTCCCGGGGCATGTTGGACTCCAGCAGGGTTGCCCTTTGTCACCGGTCCTGTTCATTATCTATATGGACAGGATTTCTAGGTGCAGTCGGGGGCCGGAGGGAGTCCGGTTTGGGGACCACAGGATTTCGTCTTTGCTTTTTGGAGATGATGTTGTCCTGTTGGCTTCCTCAAATCAGGGCCTTCAGTGTGCACTGGGACGGTTTGCAGCCGAGTGTGAAGCGGCGGGGATGAGAATCAGCACCTCCAAGTCCGAGGCCATGGTTCTCAACCGGAAAAGGGTGGCTTGCCCCCTTCAGGTTGGTGGAGAGCTCCTGCCTCAAATGGAGGAGTTTAAGTATCTTGGGGTCTTGTTCACGAGTGAGGGAAGGATGGAGCAGGAGATCGACAGGCAGATCGGTGTATCTTCTGCAGTGATGCAGTCGATATACCGGTCTGTTGTGGTGAAGAAAGAGCTGAGCCGCAAGGCGAAGCTCTCTATTTACCAGTCGATCTACGTTCCTACCCTCACCTATGGTCATGAGCTTTGGGTCATGACTGAAAGGACAAGATCCCGGATACAGGCGGCCGAAATGAGTTTCCTCTGCAGGGTGGCTGGGTGCTCCCTTAGAGATAGGGTGAGGAGCTCGGTCACTCGGAAGGAGCTCAGAGTAGAGCCGCTGCTCCTCCACATTGAGAGGAGTCAGCTAAGGTGGCTCGGGCATCTGTTCTGGATGCCTCCTGGACGCCTCCCTGGGGAGGTGTTCCGGGCATGTCCAACTGGGAGGAGGCCCCAGGGAAGACCTAGGACACGCTGGAGGGACTATGTCTCTCGGCTGGCCTGGGAACGCCTCGGTATCCCCCCGGAAGAGCTGGAGGAAGTGTCTGGGGAGAGGGAAGTCTGGGCATCCCTGCTTAGACTGCTGCCCCCGCAACCCGGCCCCGGATACGCGGTAGAAAATGGATGGATGGATGGATGGATGGATGGATGGATGTGCTTCATGACTGTATTTGCAGACTTTGACATTTTATGATAGCTATATGTACATTAAGGAAAATATTTCGTTTTTACACTGTGCTCTGTAGTTCTCTAATAAAAGGGTATTTCATGCTATTCTGTATCACATGTAGTCATGCCATCTCCTCCTGCTCTTCCGTTGTGGACAATGTGACTGTAAGGCAGCGCTGATTATTCATTCATTCATTCACCTTCTACTGCTTATCCGAACTACTCAGGTCACGCGGAGCCTGTGCCTATCCTCAGGCGTCATTGGGCATCAAGGCAGGATACACCCTGGATGGAGTAGCGCTGATTATTATTATTATTTTATTTTTAATACATTTTGAATTACGTTTGGATTTTACTAGATATATATAGCCTAAAACAATCGGCACAAATAACACTGTTGGATTTAATCTTCATGATAATGTGGATATAATGTATGAAATGGAGTGAAAATTAAATGTCATTAATTCTTATAATCGTTCTTCTCACATGTATTTTCTACAATCTAACTTCAGTTCACGACCTCACCATCTGTGTCGCCAATGTGTCTATGTCTCCAGAATGTGCGTGCGCACGTCTCAAAGTTTGCTTAAAAGTGCGCACATTTTCAAGTTTGTTTTTTATAGATCACAACCTTTGCGCGAAAACTGCTTTATAAATGATAACTGCATGCTTTATAAATGAGACCCCAGGTCATAGTTTCTCATTTCACAGATAAAGTCATGATCATGTAAAGCCAGAAAAAAACTCACTCACTCACTCACTCACTCACACAGCCACTCACTCAATCACTCACACAGCCACTCACTCAGCCACTCACTCAATCACTCACACAGCCACTCACTCACTCACTCACTCACACACCACTCACTCACTCACTCAATCACTTAATCATTCACACAGCCACTCACTCACTCACTCACTCAATCACTCACTCACTCACTCACACAGCCACTCACTCACTCACTCACTCACTCACTCAATCACTCACACAGCCACTCACTCAATCACTCACACAGCCACTCACTCACTCACTCAATCACTCACACAGCCACTCACTCACTCACTCAATCACTCACACAGCCACTCACTCACTCACTCAATCACTCACACAGCCACTCACTCACTCACTCAATCACTCACACAGCCACTCACTCACTCACGCAATCACTCACACAGCCACTCACTCACTCACTCAATCACTTACACAGCCACTCACTCACTCACACAGCCACTCACACAGCCACTCACTCACTCACTTAATCACTCACACAGCCACTCACTCACTCACTCACTCACTCACTCAATCACTCACACAGCCACTCACTCACTCACTCAATCACTCACACAGCCACTCAATCACTCACTCAATCACTCACACAGCCACTCACTCACTCACTCAATCCCTCACACAGCCACTCACTCACTCACTCACTCACTCAGCCACTCACTCAATCACTCACACAGCCACTCACTCACTCACTCACTCACTAAATCACTCACTCACACTTACTTACTCACTCACTCAATCACTCACACAGCCACTCACTCACTCACACAGCCACTCACTCACTCAATCGCTCACACAGCCACTCACTCACTCAGTCACTCACACAGCCACTCACTCACTCACTCAATCACTCACTCACTCACACACACCACTCACTCAATCACTCACACAGCCACTCACTCAGCCACTCACTCAATCACTCACACAGCCACTCACTCACTCACTCACTCACACACGCACTCACTCACTCACTCAATCACTTAATCATCACACAGCCATCACCACTCACTCACCACACTCACTCACTCACTCACATCACCTCACTCAATCACTCACTCACACTCACTTACTCACTCACTCACACACACAGCCACTCACTCACTCAATCACTCACACAGCCACTCACTCACTCACTCACTCAATCACTCACACAGCCACTCACTCACTCACTCAATCACTCACACAGCCACTCACTCAAGTACTCAATCACTCACACAGCCACTCTCTCACTCACTCACTCAATCACTCACACAGCCACTCACTCACTCACTCACTCACTCAATCACTCACACAGCCACTCACTCACTCACTCACTCACTCAATCATTCACACAGCCACTCACTCACTCACTCAATTGCTCACTTACTCACTCACTCACTCAATCAATCAATGACACATTCAGTCACACACTCACTCAATGACTCACTCACAGTCACACAGCCACTCACACACTCACTCACTCACTCACTCACACAGCCACTCAATCACTCATGCCATGATGCAATCACTTACTCACTTACTCACTCACACAATGGTTCATTCACTCACTCACACTCACTCACTCACTCACTCACTCACTCACTCAATCACTCACACAGACACTCACTCAATCACTCAATCACTTACACAGCCACTCACTCACTCACTCAATCACTCACACAGCCACTCACTTACTCACTCAATCACTCACACAGCCACTCACTCACTCACTCACTCATTCACACAGCCACTCACTCACTCACTCAATCGCTCACTTACTCACTCACTCAATCAATCAATGACACATTCACTCAATCACACACCACTCAGTCACTCACTCAATCACTTAATCACTCACACAGCCACTCACTCACTCACTCACTCAATCACTCACACAGCCACTCACTCACTCACTCAATCACTCACACAGCCACTCACTCACTCACTCACGCAATCACTCACACAGCCACTCACTCACTCACACAGACACTCACACAGCCACTCACTCACTCACTTAATCACTCACACAGCCACTCACTCACTCACTCAATCACTCACACAGCCACTCACTCACTCACTCAATCACTCACACAGCCACTCACTCACTCACTCAGCCACTCACTCAATCACTCACACAGCCACTCACTCACTCACTCACTAAATCACTCACTCACACTTACTTACTCACTCACTCACTCAATCACTCACACAGCCACTCACTCACTCACACAGCCACTCACTCACTCAATCGCTCACACAGCCACTCACTCACTCACTCACTCACTCACTCAATCATTCACACAGCCACTCACTCACTCACTCACACAATGACTCACACAGCCACTCACTCAATCACTCACTCACTCACACTTACTTACTCACTCACTCACTCAATCACTCACACAGCCACTCACTCACTCACTCACTCACACAGCCACTCACTCACTCAATCGCTCACACAGCCACTCACTCACTCACTCACTCACTCAATCATTCACACAGCCACTCACTCACTCACACAGCCACTCACTCACTCAATCACTCACATAGCCACTCACTCAATCACTCACACAGCCACTCACTCACTCAGTCACTCACACAGCCACTCACTTACTCACTCAATCACTCACTCACACTCACTTACTCACTCACTCACACACACAGCCACTCACTCACTCAATCACTCACACAGCCACTCACTCACTCAATCACTCACACAGCCACTCACTCACTCACTCAATCACTCACACAGCCACTCACTCAAGTACTCAATCACTCACACAGCCACTCTCTCACTCACTCACTCAATCACTCACACAGCCACTCACTCACTCAATCACTCACTCAATCACTCACACAGCCACTCACTCACTCACTCACTCAATCATTCACACAGCCACTCACTCACTCAATCGCTCACTTACTCACTCACTCACTCAATCAATCAATGACACATTCAGTCACACACTCACTCAATGACTCACTCACAGTCACACAGCCACTCACACACTCACTCACTCACTCACTCACTCACTCACACAGCCACTCAATCACTCATGCCATGATGCAATCACTTACTCACTTACTCACTCACACAATGGTTCATTCACTCACTCACACTCACTCACTCACTCACTCACTCAATCACTCAATCACTCACACAGACACTCACTCAATCACTCAATCACTTACACAGCCACTCACTCACTCACTCAATCACTCACACAGCCACTCACTTACTCACTCAATCACACACACAGCCACTCACTCACTCACTCATTCACACAGCCACTCACTCACTCACTCATTCACACAGCCACTCACTCACTCACTCACTCACTCAATCGCTCACTTACTCACTCACTCACTCAATCAATCAATGACACATTCATTCACACACTCACTCAATGACTCACTCAATCACTCACACAGCCACTCACTCACTCACTCAATCACTCACACAGCCACTCACTCACTCACTCAATCACTCACTCAATTACTCACACAGCCACTCAATCACTCACGCCATGATGCAATCACTTACTCACTCACACAATGGTTCATTCACTTACTCACTCACACACACACACTCACCCACTCACTCACACATACACTCACTCACTCATTTGCTCACACACATACATAAGTCACTCACTCACTCACTCTATGACCTATTCACCAACAAGGCCCACAGAGAAAGATTTTCCACAGCAGCAATGTCTACTTCTCACATTCATTTGCGACAAATAACTGGAGTTGTTTTTGTTGTGGACTCTAATCTCTAATAAGATTGGATTAGGCTTATGTTGTGAAAACAGAATAATAAAACTCAAATGATAGCATGATAACATCATATATAAATTATAAATAATAAAATATTAATGTCATTCATAGAACAATTAGATCTGTTCCACTAATTTGACTGGACACTTCTGTGGCTACAGCTGATTCATAGTAATGCTGATATTCAGTCTGACAGGATTATTGTGTGAAATTTCTTACTTATATAGCTTCGTCAAAGAAGAACAACGTCTGGTAATTTGTGGACTTCTGTGCAAGTTATTAAACTGTTAGCACAGGTATAGTCTACTTAAATGTTATGGTTATGTGGCCTATTAATGATTAAGAGTAACATCTGTAACAAGCCTTACAGAAAGTGATTATAATAAACAGCAGCTCAAAATAATCCGTTTGTAGTGAAATGAAGAGTATGTAGAACAGGGCTGTCAAGTGTCACGCATTGAGCATGACAGTCACGCATTTGGGTCTTTTCTCATGCTCTCCTGCCACACATTGTATGTCTTATGCTGAAAAACCTTTTGACTGTTTATCATATATTTAATATGCGGCAACCCCCAAATGTAATGGAGTTTTTAGTTGAGCCTGACACTTATCAGCCAATCAAAAAAAGAGGCTACACAATAGCCAATCAGAAAATAGCACTCTTGTATATGGGTAAGATTTAAATCAACAACCAATGAAAAAAAAGCATAACCTGGAATTGTTCAGCATCATCCTCGTTCACCCACAGAGAAAACCAGTGGAGCTTCAGCGAGCATCAATTTGAGCACAGAGTAAGTCATGATCTGTTTTAATGTTACAACAAGTTCACAACTTGTTTGACACAAACAATGACATTTTGACTGCTGTTAGTGATGTTTCCCAGATCATCAGCATCAGTTTTTCATCAGTGTCTGTAACTTAGCCAACAGTTTTACAGCCTGTTCACTGACAACATCTGTTCAGAACAAGTAGTCTAGGTCAATGGTTCTCTAACTAGGGGTCCTGAGATGGTGCCAGGGGGCCCCGGGTTCACTGAGAACACCTGCTCAGAACAAATAGTCTACTGTAGGCCAGTGGTTCTCTGACTGGATTTGAATGTCACTCTTTCCTGTCTTCAAAACTTGAGAACTTTTTGTAGACACTCACATCTCTGTGGTTTAAACAGAGATTGCTTATCACATATCACTGAATAACAATTACTACATTTTAGCTGCTCTTGTAGATGAATGAACACAAACTTCTACAGCTACGCTAGAACATCGAGTGAAAGCCTTCCAGAAGATTGGAGCTCATTATAACAGTGAGGAAGAATAAATCTGGAATGAGATGAGTGTGATGGACAGGTGTCCACAAACTTTAGGCCATATGGCCATGGATTCAGAGCGTATCCCAGGGACATCGAGTGTAAGATGGAAATACCCAGGATAAAAACACCAGTCCATCACAGGGCTGACCATCTATCTTGTATTTAAACTAATCAACCATTTGTACGCAACAAGTAAGTTTGCCTTGTACATTTGCAAAAACTAAATATGAAGTAGATAGCTTCTGTTTTTAATATTTTGTACACAAGCCTCTACTTCTACATATATTATGATATATAATCTGTGACTTATTCATTTATCCATCATTTACACCACTTATCCTACTGGGTTGTGGGGAACCTGGATACTCAGGGCACAAGGAAGTGTAAACCCTGCAGAGGATGCCAGTCTATCACAGGACACAGTCACACACCTCTATTTACAGACAGTTCAGAGATGAGCATATAATGCATGTCTTTGGACTGGGTAAGAATTCAGAGAACCGAGAGGAACAACACTGTAGCCTGGAATTGAACACTGAGACTGTGTCTGTGTCCCGAACACTAATTGGAAGTCTGTTCCATAACTGTGGGGCTCTGTGAGAAAAATCTCTGCCCCCTGCTGTAGCCTTTTGTACTTGAGGTACTAAAAAATACCTTTTTATGGAAGTAGGCATGAAAGATCATAAAAAAAATCAAAAGATCTCTCATGTACTGTGGCGTGTGACCATTAAATACTTTATAGGTATTTAGATAAAAGATTGGGGTGATATGTTCATATCTTATGGTTCTAGTTAGGAGTCTAGCTGCTGCGTTCTGGACTAACTGGAGCTTGTTTATGCTCCTAATAGAACATCCAGACAGTAAAACATTAAATTAATCCAACCTACGGACTAACAAATGCATGAACTAGTGTTTCTGCATACTGTAATGACCATATTTATCTTAGCAATATTTCTGAGATGAAAGAAGGATATCCTTGTGATATTATTTGTGACCTTCAAATGAGAGACCAGTATAAATGATCACACGAAGGTCTTTTACTGCTGCACATGATGTAATAGAAAGACCATCCAGAGATACTCTGTAATCGGTGGGTGAGCTTACTTCTGGCTGCCTGTGAACCTAGTAAAAGCACTTCTGACTTGTCAGAGTTAAGCAGGAGAAAGTTACTAAGCATCCACATGTACTTCACAAAATGAGGCTGTAACTAAACTGTCTTGAGATGGTTCTGCTTTTTATTACATGACGGCAAGACTGCAGAACACCAACGATCACCCTGAGCTGCCATAATTGAGGCTTTATCTTGAAAGCCCTCAGTGTGGAGGGTGAAGCCTGCAGCGAGAAAAGGCTACACGTTTTGAGAACACCGAAAAAACAAAATGCTTCAAAGACAAAGGTGATTGGTACCAGTTAAGACTGATTTATTAAAGTACATTAAAGTAACAGTACAAAACCCAGTTCAGCTGAAAACATATTACACAAATTACATCTGCACTATATGTCACAGGGTTGGTTCTAGTTAGGAGTCTAGCTGCTGCGTTCTGGACTAACTGGAGCTTGTTTATGCTCCTAATAGAACATCCAGACAGTAAAACATTAAATTAATCCAACCTACGGACTAACAAATGCATGAACTAGTGTTTCTGCATACTGTAATGACCATATTTATCTTAGCAATATTTCTGAGATGAAAGAAGGATATCCTTGTGATATTATTTGTGATACTTCACAAAATGAGGCTGTAACTAAACTGTCTTGAGATGGTTCTGCTTTTTATTACATGACGGCAAGACTGCAGAACACCAACGATCACCCTGAGCTGCCATAATTGAGGCTTTATCTTGAAAGCCCTCAGTGTGGAGGGTGAAGCCTGCAGCGAGAAAAGGCTACACGTTTTGAGAACACCGAAAAAACAAAATGCTTCAAAGACAAAGGTGATTGGTACCAGTTAAGACTGATTTATTAAAGTACATTAAAGTAACAGTACAAAACCCAGTTCAGCTGAAAACATATTACACAAATTACATCTGCACTATATGTCACAGGGTTGAAAATGTTTTATGCTCTGGCTTCATCTAGTCCACTTTCAACTAATATGCTTTCTGTATAAAAAGTCAGCAACAGAGATTTGTAATAAATTACACTGTTGGATATTTTCTTATATTTCTATTGTATAACAGATTTTACTATCCGTCATTCAGTTTAAACTCATGAATCAGGAATCATCTTCATCAAAGCAAATGAACATGTAGGGAAAAAGTTCCAAAAATGTGGAGGTTTTAGAAGAAATCTGCCGCCGTAGCTCTTTTATTGGCTGCACATTTCTTTACACTCGTGACTGG
The DNA here is from genome assembly GCF_030014155.1 of Tachysurus vachellii. Classification (NCBI taxonomy): domain Eukaryota; kingdom Metazoa; phylum Chordata; class Actinopteri; order Siluriformes; family Bagridae; genus Tachysurus; species Tachysurus vachellii. The sequence goes on from NC_083467.1 coordinate 5,027,122, forward strand.
AGATGGTAAAGATGACTTCAGAACTCCTGAACTGGGCATCTTTTTAGGATCGAACGCCACACGGGACGAGCCAACAGGACTCACCAACAAGCTCTTGTCTGTCTTCCTGAATTCTGCAAATCAGAAAAAAACAGTAACATGATCATAAAAATTTTAACGGAGGCTTAGATCTTAATTTCATCTTGATAATCTGAAACACTACGGTCCATTTCCAGTCCTTTAATCTGACTAAGTTGAATAAAGTTCCACACAGCCAGCAGCTCCTGTGCCTATTCATCATAGTGCAATTCAAACATGTGGCTTCATCAACTGGACAGACATTGTTCCATGAGCCTTACTAGAGCCACAATAATAAATACAACATAAATAAATAAAACACTACTGTGTAACAAAGCCAATCACAGGCCTCCTGTGTGAAGACACTTCAGTCTGGCATTGTACAAATGAAGTTACAGGAGGCAGGATTTTGCTGACATGCCTTAAGCTTATACAGGGTTCCCACTCTTTTTCAGAGATAATTTTCCAGGACTTTTCCAGGACATTTCAAATTGAGCAAAAAAATACAAGGCTCACAGATTCTTCTCTCCAGAAGTCTTAAAAACAATGTACACTTTATGGCTATTACTTAACTATACTTTTAAAGACAATTTGTCATGTGAATGAAATTTCAACATTTATAAAATAAAAAGACCACATATTAATACCCTCTCCTTCCTCAGGCCAATGCCGTCATGCATGCTTTAGTTTGCTGTGCATTCCACTTGCACATGATATTCAGATTAACAAGGTTAATATAACCTGCTTACCCGTCACCATTTGCTGAAAACATTTGAGCACTTAAACCATTCCTAGCACCTGAAACCGCCAACACAAGACAGCGTCATCCGTCACAGCGAGATTAAACAGCATAACAAAAAACCCGTCAAAACTCAGCGTCCCTGTACAGAGCGCTTTCTGTTACTAATTGTTTCGACCAGTTGTAAACTGTTCTTTAAATGATCAAGAATATTTAAAAATAATAATTTTCCAGGACAACAAGATTTTTTCCAGGACAATTTAAGTTTTTCTCTCATTTTCTATGTGTTTTCCAGGACTGGAACATTGGTCATTAATTTTCCAGGACGCGTGGGAACCCTGTTATATACTGAAAAGCTAGTTTCAGATTAATCAGTAAAGGTGCATTGGCTTCCGCATACAGGCTCTAAACAGGTGTGTAAAGACTTTTTTTATACCCATTATTTACCTACAACAAAGTTTTATTTATGTGTGTTTGATGCTCATACTGTAGAAATCATTGTAGCAAATACAGAGACTGTCAGCATAAAGATGGACAACACCACTGTTGATTGTGTGTGTAAAGCCTGCCCTGACTTTAAAATGTCTAATGGATAAAAGATTGGAGGAAAAATGGGCAGTGCTCCTAAAAAAGCATTTAGTCCAAGTCTTTTAAACGCCACACTTCCATTTTGATTCATGTGATTTCTCTAGCTCTACTACGCTATATTACTATAGTACTATACTACTGATGGCTCAAGTCAGGATTAGTGTGATATGATTAGGACAAATGTGAGTCTTGCATCAAGACTAGAGGAGAACCACTGTACTACTGTTCTACTGTATAACAGACACATGACTTAATGAAGAAATTGTTGCTGAGCTTTGTCATCTTGAACATTTCAGAAAAACATGCTCTTTATACTTCATTATCAGTGTGGTTAATATTAAACATAATCAGTAAATTTTTAATTTACTGCATTACAACATTAATTCATTCATTCATCTTTTACCGCTTATCCGAACTACCTCGGGTCACAGGGAGCCTGTGCCTATCTCAGGCGTCATCGGGCATCAAGGCAGGATACACCCTGGACGGAGTGCCAACCCATCGCAGGGCACACACACACACTCATACAACATTAATTACATTTTCAAAATCATTTAACATGGCACCAGAACCAGCACCAGCAACTTACCAGTGGTTTTATTGTTCTTCAGCCCAAAGGTCACTTTCTTAGTTTCTGACTTTGGGGTTTGGAATTTATGCTAAAAAGGTTTTAAAAATAGAATAAAACATTAAGATTAATAAATGCACAAATACATAATAAAGATAATTGGTCAACTTGGATAAATTAAAAAGAAAACTAATTTGTATGCTTATTATAAATCCAAATATTAAAAACAATAAAAAAATCTGTAATTAAAGTCTGTGTTAAAGTGAAGTATGGAGTGGCACTGAGTACATTAACAGATGATTCGGTCGCAGAAATGAAAGTGGCCATGTCCTTGATATGTTAAGCTGTTCTTCTCACAGTGACTGAAGCTTTTTGTCTGGTATATTGTTTTATTTAATAAGATGAACTTGCTCAAATATGGAAATCATTCTGTTTTAACAGCAATGTTTACGCGTAAGTATATTAAATCTTTATGTATATACAAAGTGCTTTGAAAATATTTATTTACTTATACAAGCCAATACGGCTGGCGAATTAGTAAGGAAAAACTCGTAACAGACGGGGTGGTGTGATGGTTTGTGGCCTGGCAAAGCTTTCAGGACAGCTGATCTTCCCCCTAAAGAAATTCTCTTTGCTGTATTTTTATTCTTGTTTACTTTTCTGAAACCTCACAGGGTGTAAAAACTGGGTACCTTGAAGCTGGTCTGAGGTGTGCTGACTTTTGGTTTGGTTTTACAGAAGAGTGGAGTGGGAGGTTTTATTAGACCCTGAAAGGAGACAAAGTTAGATTTGGGTGTGGATTTTTCCATCTTCCGCCTCTTGGGGGTTACTGTTGTGTTAACCTCAATGCCCTGTTGCCAATAAACAAAGAAAATGGCAATCACAAAATTGCATGTGATGTAAAGCAAGAGCTAAGCGTGTATAAAATCAAAAAAAGATCTACAAACTTACACTGACTTTAACTTTCTTTCCACTCAGCTCTTCCTGTGCAGGTCCATTACTCTGAGACATTTCTGTCTCATCTGTCCATAGTTTCCTTTTCTTCTTGCCCTTTTTCATTGGGATGAGGGACTTTATCACATCAGGTGTGGAGATGCTGCTGTCTGATGGCAGAGTATCCGACACTTCTGTTCTTGTTTTCTCCTTTACAGTCGGAACGGATTCTTCTCTTGCTTCTGCAGACTGACTTTCTTGTTGCTTCTGGATTTTCTTCTTCTTGCATGGTGTGCGTGTCTGTTTTGTAGAAGTAGCTTCTGCCAAAGGTTCTTCTGTAGCTTCAAGCGTAGACTCTTCATTTGAAAGAGATTGTTTCTTTTTCTTACCTTTCTTCACTTTGGGTTGAGGACATTCATTGGTGATATTTTTAGGTGTAGTAGTAATGTGTGCACTGTCTGAGGACACCTCAGGGTCTCTGACATCAAGATCTACCTGATATTTGCTCCCAGTTTCCTCTGTTGCCTTCTTCTTCTTCATGCTTTTCTTGGTCTTCACCAGGGGAGCTTTTGATGACTGAGATTCAGCACATGGAACTTCATCAGCAGGTGTTGCTATAACTTTTACCACAACCGCACTACTGTCTTGTGACGTGGAGTCGACTTCTTTACTTTCATGTGAGCTGGAGCCATGAGCCATGAGCTTCTTGCCCTTGTCCTTTTTCTTCCTAGTGGTTCTTGCGTTCAGTTCACACTGTGTTACTCCGTCTTCACAGTTCCCCAATACAGCCAGAGATTTAAACTCTACTCCAAGATTCTTTAAGCTAGACATCGTTCTTTTCACCTTCTTTGTTTGGAGGGTGCTAGTCCCCAGTTGGCTTTGTGTTGCATTGTTGCTGCCGTCCTCTTTCTGTGGTGTGATCTCATCACCAGCACTGTCTTCTTTAGGCAGACTTTGCACTGCTACTACTTCTCCAACTTCTTGTAAGCTTGAACACAGTTTCTTGCTTTTCCTCCTCTTTTTCTCCATGGTACTGGCCTCTACCTCACCAGGATCACCATGCGTTTCCATAACCCGCCTACCTGTTTCTGTGCCCATTTTGTCTTCTCCCGCATTCTTCATCTTGTTTTTCTTTGTAGTTTTCTCCTGTGTACGAAAAATCCCACATTCAGCCTCTGCAGCTTCCACAGGATGTTCTACAACTGATGCCATTTCAGGCTTCTGCCCTAACGTTTTTACTTCTGTGCTGGTTTGAGTGTTCCCAAATCCTGACGTTGCTTTCAAACTATTCTTCTTCATCTCCACTTCGTAACTGTTGCTCTTGTGTTCTCCATCAGATTCCTGAAATTCCTGTGCTGCTTCTCTCTCGGTGTCCTGTGAGATGGTCTTCACCTTTTTACTTTTCCTCTTCTTCTTCTTGACAGTGACACCAGCCTCCAGTTGGTCTTGTGAGTCTGATTCTTTGAGAACCACTCTTTCTTTTTCCATTTCTTCTGTGGTATTGTTCAATGAGCCATTTTGCAGTGAATTGCTTGCTTTTTGTTTATCTTGACAAGCTGCTGGAGAGATCATGGAGCATTAAATTAAAAGGGCTAAAAGACTTTTTTTAAAAAGAACATTTTCAATCACAGCATTTCAACACAAAGGTTATAGAAAAGTCACTGTGGTGCAAGTATCATGACCAACTGCACAATACTAACATCTCAGCTGTGTTAGTGACCTTTGTGAGATCAGAGCCTGTGTATATGGAAATTTCAGTTTTTCCACTGTACATTAGGTGAGAGCCTGGAGTTCCCTTTTCTTTGAAGTTAAAAGGCTTGAAAATGTGTATTAATTGAAAAGAAAAATCAATTAATTTGTTTAAATGAGGCTTGTAAATGAGATAAATCATTGGTGTATTTGTTCTTTATAAAAGCAAAGGTTTCTGGTCCAACTCAGCATTTAATATCATGTTATTCTACATAAAAATGTAGCCAGTGTAACAAACAAGGCTATAAAATAGAACAGAATAGTTTCTTGAAATAGTTCATTTCTAGCTTGCTAACTAAATGTAGTTATTTCTGTTCAGTGAACATAATGCATGGTGGTTATGTGCCATTACATTTGGAAACTGTATATCAGTTATTAAACTAACTGCATACAGAAATGTAGACAATAAAATAAAACACATTGAACCAATCTGCCCACTAAGTGATCAGTCACAGATGAAGCTTCATTGAATGCTAAGATTGACATTTACAACAGATAAAATAAAAGAAATAGCAAGATGATTTCCCAGGCCACCACAATTTAATATCACAGCCTTTCCTCTGATAAGGATTCAAAATTTACTCAAAGTTAAAGCTGACCTTTGCGCTTCTTAGCCACAGGTTCATCCCCAGTTGTGAGCCTCTCGTTTTTTCTCTTCTTCTTGCTCTTCTTTTTCAACACTTTTTTATCTGATGTGTTGCTCCCCTCACCTTTATCACTCTCTTCTCGGTTGAAAATCCCTGTACACAATAATATGGACCAATATGGTGGTGTGAATTTATTCATTATGAAGGTATCATGTAAAAGACAGAATAAACAGTAAAGTGAAAGGCTGGTTTGTTAAATAAAAAAGAAATAAACTTTACACTTCTAAACAAATGTAACAGATCCTAGATATTATGTACTCACCTTCATTTAAAGTGCGAAACCTTCGTTTGCAAGCATATAAAAAAGAGAAGGAAAACAACAGGCTGTAAATAACTGCACTAGAAACAAGTGTTTATACAGTAGACTGTTACACAGCAACTACTGAATTAAGCGCTTACGCAGTCACAAAGCTGTACATCCGTTTGCGGTTGGTGTTCCGTGTAGTCAAGCGGCTACCGAACTCAAAAAGGCAATCAGCTACTGCACCGTAGTCAAACTGCAATATGAGGGAAAAAAGTGATCATTCTTCCCATCTTGGTTTCATGCTGCTGAAGGATGAAGATGTTTATATCTCAGATGCACTCACCTGTAGAACAGGACCAACACCATCATCATTGCCAGAGTCCTTGCTGTACAAATCCTGCTCCTCTTTAATTCCCTTGCTATTTTCCATTACCTCAGAGATGCCTGGAAACAAAATAAACAATCAGGGGTTAAATCTGTTCTGATAACAATACAAAAATTACATACAATGCGTGGCTGAGAAACTAATTACTGAGAAACTACTTTTAGTGCACCGGCCATCAGGTTAGGGATCCACCTGAGTCACTAAATGAACTCGTGTGCTGGTTCAGAGCTAGTGCTGGTTCAAAGTTGGTTCCACTGGTAAGCCTTCTAAGAATCGCTCATGAATTTTCGAACCTACATTGGCATCCAAACGCGGAAAATCCTGATTTCAAATTATTCAAAGATGGTGCTAACGACGTTCTCTTTTGTCTTGTTGGTCACAGTAACCCTTCCCACAGCCCCTGACGCAAGCGGTTCTTAAGTCTAGACCAGCAACATTTTGGTGCTACTTAAGAACCACTTTTCCTGGTTCAGAGCCGGTGCTTTGGCTGTCGAAAAAGAAAGAACTGGTTCTAAATTAGGCTCTGGCTCCGAACCAGCACTCAAACTGCCTCGGTGGAAAAGGGGCTAAAAAATGTCTCCTGAAAAAAAATATAAATATAAAATTAAATCAATGTTTAATGTTTTTGTAAACAGTGTTACATTTAAGGCACCACTTAAGTCTGCGCTTCCAGTGAAAAGTGTCTTAGGGGAATTTTACAGCTTTCTCAAATATCTGTGTACCCAAACATTAGATTATAATTAGTTTATAAATGATTTTTCTCCACTTATTTCAAAAATTTATTAGTAAACAAGAACATTGACGCAAATAAAAGAAAACAAAACAAAACAAAAAAATCACCAAACAAATAACTTCATTGGTCTTTCAAAGTATTCAATGCTTATTTCACCAGTCCATGCTCATGAAGGGATCAAGTTCTTAATAGGGTTTAAATCTGGTGAGGAAGAAGGCCAGGTCATTATCTGCCCAAAACCTGCCTGATAATTATTCACCTGTTAAATTTAACATAGGTTACATCACACTGGGTTGGAACCCAAAAACCAAATAGCAGATAGTTGATAGTAGTTTAATCCACCCACCATTGACCTTCTTCACTTTAGTCTTCTTGAGTACTTGGTTTTTCAGCTCCTCTTCCTCCTCCCCAGAAGTCTGAACAGAATCTGAATCATCTACTACTCCCTGCTGAAGCTCCTTTATCAGGTCTTCAATGGCAAAAGGTGCATGATCCAAAATGGTCCTGAAGATGTTCTTAGAGATGAGAGCCAACAGCAAGTCACTGCAATACAGCACCATGTACAACCACGTTTTATAAACACTGAGTTCATCTCTGCATTTGGGGTTAAAACGTGAAAAATGGAAAAAAAAATTTATAATGGTAGGTATCAAAATGCACATAGCAATGAAGTGACTCACTCTTTGGTCTTGGCCATGGCTTGGAAAAAGGGGTGGATGAAAGTCAGGTTCTGTTCTGCTGTCAGCTGCAGGAGAGGAACAGCTCAGTAACGTCAGATCAAACGTTTTAGTTAAATTTGCAAAAGCTAAGCAGTACACATACTCCATTTATAAAACTTCTGAAAATACATTTCTTTCATTCATTTCATTATTTCATTCATATCTTTTTCTGGTGCTTAAAGTGCAATTAAGGGCCAATTACAGATTATAATATTTTTTTTCCAGACAGTTAAGGTTTCTCTTTAATGTCGACTTTAGACAGACTGTTTCTCTGAAATCAGTTCATATGGTTCAGATTTTCTGATCATTATTTATCCTTGTAGACTGTCACGAAACATGCACTTCTTTTCATTAAGGACCTCCTGGAGCCACAGTGGATTAGCTGAGGTGTGTACAATTAACAAAATATGTTTCCTCCTGATTTGAGCATCAAGTGACCACGTGTCCAAAGCCTGACTGGGAATAAACCGGAGTTCAGCACTCACATACACAGAGAAGCTGCATTAGAGTAGATGCATTTCTGTAGAGAAATAACATCAAATAAAAATGAATAACAGGTCCTCAGTAGGTCTTACCTCAGTAGTGCCGACCTGAGCCAACTCAGTCATATAGAGGTCCAGGACATGCATAAGCAGTCCTTTTGGGACATGCTCAGTGTTCTGCAAAAGCTGCTTGGTGAAGACATGTAAAAACTGTTTCACCACACTGGGGGGGAGAGAGAAAGAGGGGGAGGATCTCAGCATCTTAAAGCACAAAATATCCAAAAATATCAAATCAATGCACAAAAAAGTGATAGGTTATACCTGGGCTCCCATTTCCTCCTCTTCAGCACCTCGAAAACTTGTCTGAACATGAAGCGAACCAGCTTTCAGAAAAGGGGGAGATGCAGAAATCACATCAACATAAACTTCATATATTTTAGATATAAAACATAATATAAAATATTCTATAATATATATTCTATAATATACACACACACACACATACATACACACACACACAGATGAGCCATTACATTATGACCACCCCCAGCCCTGGAGCAATAAGCACACCTGGGAAATGAACACTGCAGCAGGTGCAGTTCATAGAGCTGTATACTGTATATACAACCCAATGACCGGATTTCGGTCAGTAGAATGTTCGGTGTCAGAATGGGAAAAGCTGGTAATTTATCAGAGTCTGATGAAGGACAAATTGTGATGGCACGAAACTTTAAGCCTTAATAGCACAATACCTGACAACCTGATACAAGGAAATGTACAGTTTGGGTAAGTTTTTGTCTGAGTGTCCATTGTGTAATTTGAGTTGAGATGTTAAATTTATTAGGATTGCATGACTTTTTTTTCCAACCAGCAATGGGGCTACAAAAATGTTTACCACAAGTTCTCTCTTACACAATGAAGTGTAAACAAAGCAAAAAAATAGTGCAGTAACTGTGCAAAATTATCTTTCTTTTTCTACACATTGTTATTTATTGTTAAAACGCACTTGAGTGATTGGGTGCTGAAGCAGCTTTAAACATAAAAATAACAACAAACCAGGTAACTAATCAATGCTTCCAGGACTTCGTTGAGATTTTTGTAATCATTGCAGCCAAATTCTTTCGGCAGTTTTCCCCCCAGAAAATTTTCTTCAACACAACATGCTAGGGTTTTTGAGCTCGTTTATAATTTAGCATTGCACTGACCTGGTAAAACTTGTCCAAACGCAGATTGTCGATGCCATTCCACTCTCTCTTTACAGTCTGGAGAAATGTTGTGAAATACAGCAGCTCTACATTTGGAGAAAGAGCTGAAATGAATAGCTGAACTTTGTATCATTTGTAATTTAAACTGAATAAAGATGATACATTATTTGTGTTTCTTAAATAAGATCAGAATTCACTTATTATTTTATACTCATTTTACGGTTTATACTAATCATTTAAAAAAACGTTCATTAAATTAGGCAATTCCAAGGTTTGTTTTTTGTAAAATTAGACATTATTATATACAAATAGGTTTCTGTTATCAAATTGTTGCGATGCCATTTATTTCTTTGAAACACACGTTGTAACAATGCTAAAGACGATATAAAGTATACAGCTTTCATAAAGACATAATGTGATATTGTACATCATAGCACATCAAAAAACGAGTATTTTGAGATAAAGTTACTTACGGGTGTCAGTGTTGTTGAAGCTGTGAATCAGGCCGGAGAGTTTGTGTGAAATTTCCTCCTGAGACCAAAGACAAGCATCATCACGTTAATGTGTTATAGTAGGAACCAGACATAAATAATCCATCACACTGTAACACTGTTTCTTTTTTCTTTATAGACTTAATACATCTTGCATGTACAGATATGACTAATATCCTAAGTTTGCCTATGATCATCAGTACAGTGTCCTGAGTGTCCAACCATCAGGGCTTGAATCCATTTCAGACTGTTTTGGCAGAAGGAACTGTGTGAGTGATGTTCACAAACTGTACATTATGAGGTCACGTTCCATAATAATAATAATAATAATAATAATAATAATAATAATAATAACAACAACAGCATCTAAAGTTTTATCCAATTGAGCCACCATTTACAAGCAGGTTTAAACTTGTGTGTGTGATCATGAATAACCAAAGGGTTTCAGTCTACTCGTGTTTCTTATCCTGAAGCACAGAGATCTACAGGGAGACACGTTCATCACCACTGTTTACCTCCAGGGACAGAGTTTTACCTGCTGAAGAAGCTTGTCCTGCATCCACAGGCAGTAGAAAAGCCCCTTCCAGATCTTCAGTAAGTCTTCACTCGTAAAACCACCTAAAAGTGTAAAGTGTTAAAAGAACATAGCGTTAATCTGGTTAATAAACAGACCAGCACTGAAATACATCATCCAAAATCTTAACTCCACATGCATTAAAAAGACGATTCATTGTTTTTTATTATTTATGCCCAGGTTTAGTCAGTTAGCATGAAGCTAAAGGCACCACGTTTCCCACGTGCTGCTAACGACACTGTTTAACAAACATCTCATTTACCTTCTGCTTTTTGAGACCGGAGATGAATGTACTTCCTGAGCGTCTTTAAGGCTTTAGTCCTGATGGGTTTTTCGTTTGATGCCAGTCTCTGAGCGAGAATAATCTCTGGCTCCTGTGATACTTGTGCCATGGTTAATACTTTTTCACGTGGACTACATCTGCGTCGCCTTCACTTTTCCTACCCGTATTCTACAAACCACGCCCCTTTACTGTGATTGGTCAACTATTTCACACACCGTGAACTGATTAGTCAGAGCATCGAGATGGAATGAAGCATTGGACAACCCTGAATAGAGGCGGGACCCTGAATACAGGCCTGCGGTTTCTCCGTCGCAGATTGATGACGCATATGACGTCGCTCGGTGATTACTGCGCTCTTGGCAGCAGATGGTGGTGTAATCAAACTTTATTATTAAATCAACAAACGGTGATCTCGAACTCACATTAAAAAATCCCTCCTTTATATTATGACCATTTGTTTAGGCAAGTGTTATTTCCTTATAAGCTACACTTGTGTTCAGGGCTCTCAAGTTTTGAAGACAGGCAAAAGTGACATCTCTAAGCCCAGCCATTTTTAGGGTCATGATTGAGGACAATGTCCCGTCCAGAGACAAGCTGTTTCGTGTTGAGGTTTTGTTCAAACCGACCATCGAAAATACCCTCTCGGCATCAGCATTAGAATGTGGAAGCACTAAAACCAAGGCTGCATGTTCTGAGCAGGTGTTGTCAGTGAACCCGGGGCCCCCTGACACCAACTCAGGGCCCCCAGTTAGAGAACCACTGGCCTAGACTACTTGTTCTGAGCAGATGTTGTCAGTGAACAGGCTGTAAAACTGTTGGCTAAGTTACAGACACTGATGAAAAACTGATGCTGATGATCTGGGAAACATCACTAACAGCAGTCAAAATGTCATTGTTTGTGTCAAACAAGTTGTGAATTTGTTGTAACATTAAAACAGGAGATCATGACTTACTCTGTGCTCAAATTGATGCTCACAGCTCCAGTGGTTTTCTCTGTGGGTGAACGAGGATGATGCTGAACAATTCCAGGTTATGCTTTTTTTCATTGGTTGTTGAGTTAAATCTTACCCATATACAAGAGTGCTATTTTCTGATTGGCTATTGTGTAGCCTCTTTTTTTGATTGGCTGTACTATGCTATACTAAGCTATACTATGCTTTCAAGGATCTTGACATGTAAATAGAAGCCATTTGGACATTAAATTTAAAGTTATAACTTGCTGCATGGAAATTCTCATCCAATTAACCATTTGTTGAGGTATTTTGTGTATTTATACCTGATGACAGAAACTAATCAGGAAATTACCGCCCTGTTTATAACAGAAAAATAAACAAATAATCCTTAAATTGGCCAAAAATACATGATATTACAATATCTTTTATTCAGACCACCTGACATGTACAGTAGGGAAATCCCAGCAGTCTGGGTGACCTGTGAGCATTAAACTGCTGTAAGGTGATGTGCTCCATTCAAAAGCAGGCACCAGGTCCCATGTTGGACCGCTAACTGCTAACATCTCATACAGCCTGAATAAGCCATAGGTCTCTAATGGGAACTCTGAAAATAAAGCACTAAACCTGACAGGAACCTGGCCAGAGTAGAGACAGAGAAAGAGGTCCTAATTGAGATACCTTAACTGAGATGGATCTTGTGAAACTTACATTGGCATCGTTTTGGGGGAATGGTGAATAGATTTGGAGAAGTTGAAAATTGATACAAGACTCAGTGTAACTGCTAAGTACCTGCAGGGGCAGTAGAAGAATAGAGAGATATGAGCTATACTATGCTTTCAAGGGGGCGGGTTCAAATCACCTTACTCTGGGTCAGCTTCTCAGGCCTCCAAAAGAGGTTGGGAGATCATAGCAAACAGTGCATTTATTTGAATTGTTTTCTTAGGTATTCAGGGGCCAGGTGTAAACCACCTTATCCTGGGTCAGCTTTCTGTCAGTTCAAACCTATTTATTTATTCTCCTATATTCTATCATCAACAAAATAGCTCCAAAAAAGTAAACTGGGTCAGTCCACTCAACTTTATAACTTTATTAGGATTTTCTTCATTACAGTCAGTTTTTTTTCTTGTGTACCATTGATTCTTGTGCTTATGAGTAAAGTTATACTTTAATTTAACAATCACAGTTATCTGAAACTGTATTGTTACAACCCAGTCTAGGGTTAAGTTATAGCTTGGGATTCAGTAAATTGATACCTTTTTAAATAAGGGTAAGGAACAAAAAACACAAAAGAGAATTTCTACAAAAAAAAAAAGGTGTTGGTGTACTTTCAGAAAGTGAATAAATAACATATATACAAACAACTGCACATAGCGTTTCTTCGGGGTGGGCCAAGGACAAAATAACAAACAAAAAGTCTAATAGTTAGGTAACTTTCTTATCTGAAAGGTAAAAAAAAAAAAAATACAGACTTCCTTAACTTCCTCATCTAATGAACCATTTGTTGAGGTATTTTGTGTATTTATAGCTGATAAAGTAATCAGGAAAATACTGCCCTCTTTATAAAAGAAAAGTAAACAAATAAACCTTAAATTGGCCAATAATACATGATATTACAATATCTTTTATTCAGACCACCTGACATGTACAGTAGGGAAATCCCAGCGGTCTGGGTGACCTGTGTGCATTAAACTGCTGTAAGGTGATGTGCTCCATTCAAAAGCAGGCACCTGGTCCCATGTTGGACCGCTAACTGCTAACATCTCATACTGCCTGAATAAGCCAAAGGATGTCATCTGAAAAGAGAGACAGACATAAAGAGAAGAGGTAGATGCAAAGTTAAATGTTTCAGAATGCTCACAGGTTGCTGTCTAAAAGTAGTCAGGTCATAATTTACAAGATTTCTGGATGACTTTAGAGAGTTCTGAATAGGACAAAACATTCTTTACTTGAAGAGACCTTCAGTGTTGTGTGTGTGACCTATAATAACATCCTCTATGGTCATACAAATCAAGTATTATCATTTCCTTTTTCCCCCCAAAATAGGAAATTTTTTTAAAACTGAAATAGATTTTTTACTTATAAATATGATATTTTTAATTTCCTGCCTTCATGTCTGTTCCACCGTGAGGCCTCTGTTTAAGAGCTCCAAACGGGTATGTGCCATTAGATGGGTTCAAGTCAGATCGTGCAGAAATTGCATTCTCGCCATTTTGGGCTGGAATGCAGCCATCACACTTCGACAAAGGATCATTCTTAAAGTCATTGTACCTGTGTCACAGAAAAAAAAGGCAGAAGTAATTAATTCATTTTAAAGTTAAGGAGGAGGGATAATTCAGTCTCTCCTCCTATGAAATCAAACAGATTTTGATGTTGGAGAAGGTTTGTACCTCATTAGGCGCATCATGGACTCCATGTCAGTAATAAGGGATTGGTTGCGGCGGAATATTTTCGCTCTTGGATTGTCACTAAAGGAGAACCACAAACCATACTTCTTCACCAGATCTTGACCCCCACTTGCATTAAACACCTCATCAAAATACCTAAAAACCCAAGCACACATTATTTAATATTTTATAGAAATACACATTATTATATACATAATACTATATAACTGCTATAGATATGAGATACAACGAGTATCTACAGTTTGTACTTGTTATAGGCAAGCATCAGGGTTTTAACCTACAGTTATGCAATAGTGTAATGAGTTGCATTAAGAATACAAAGACTGACAAGATCTAAGGCTGATGATCTTAGATTGTGAATGATTAATATCAGAAATATTCAAATATAAAAAAAATATTTAAAGAACAGGGTGTTCCTAGGCTTCACTGTTTGTTTAGTAATTGATTTTGAAATGTTCTAATTTACCCCTATGTTAAACAGTTACATGGAACTACTTAAATTTACAAATCAGACATGGTTCAAACAATGGATATTTGCACTGGAATAGGTTCTGTACAGGGGCTGGAGCATGACTTGATGCTTTACTGTTGTTCATGTTGTTAAATTCAGCAGCTGTATTTAGTTATTTAGGGTATCTAGGAGTGAGATCGATCCTCCACTACGTGTTATAAATCACATCATCTGTCACATTTAATTATGGGAGAGTCTAATATTTTAGCTGTTAGTGGCATTGTTCCAGAGAGAGCATAATTTGATGCCACAAGCTTGATCAATTATTCAGTGCGATGTGAGTGGAGGACAGCTGGGAGCCATGGGAGCTCCTTATTAAATACTCAGTCACCCGTCAATCAACTTTATCATCTGCACCGTCCTCAGTTTATAAAAGGTGCAGTAAACTGAATAAACTGAATTTAGTTAACATTTTTAGATACAGTTTCCTGTATGCTTGTCTGTGTTTTCATTTATAAACAATTGTTTAAATTTGAATGGGGCGGATTTCAGTATTGGTGGTGCACTTTATTAAAATTAGTCTGAAAAGGTACTTTGGCTCAAGTTGTCTGTTAATTTTCCTTGGTAAGCTATCATTTGTGAAAATAGTTTGGTTGTTCTGTCAAATAACAAAATAGGCTAAAATGGTAACAGGTAAGCATCTCACTACGTGCTGCCAACTGTGGCAGGAGGACTTCAGAGAGGCTTCAGGAAAACTTTTGGGTAGCATCAAGATATTACGACAAATGTTTTGGCAACTCGGGAGGGGGAGACTAAATCATGTGCTCAGCTGAGCAATTCAGGGGTATCTACTGTGGATATTGTTTATTGATGAAAGGAACTCTCTGGGATACTCTTTAATCTAGTGATCATGCAAAAAATCTCTGGTTGAAATTGTGGTTATGACAGTTAGTGAAAGTGGCAAGGCTGTAGAGTTGGATGAGGTCTGGCCAGAGATGGTGATGGTACTGGATAATGTGGGGACTGTTTGATTAACATGTCTCGTAAATATTGAAGATCTTTGGGTTGGAATACTGGAATATTGGTCCTTATTATTTACAAAAGAAGACCAAAGGTGAATCGTACTCCTGATGGCATAAACCTATTACTCTCCTCACTCTCTATGAGGAGTTTGGTAATCTTCTCATTACTGAGAAGGAATTCCTATGAATAAATTAAATATCTTGAGCTCTAATTTTTACGCAATATTGTAGCTGGCCCAGTAGCTGGTGTTATAGAGTTCTTCAGTTTTATCTGCCGCCTGGATCATCCCTCTGCAAAAGAAAGATATTAAGTATGAAGGAAATACTGTTATAAACTTATGTTCAACAACAGTACCAGAATGACTAAGAAACTTTTCAATATTTGCCTATATTTGTTTTCTATATTCTGGAGTAAAAATTATATTATGTTATAATGGTTATTAAGGATAATAGCTGCATAAGTGCAAACTGGTTAATCACAATATATGTCTGCAGAACAAGCCAACAGAAAAGCAAAACACACTCGTACTTGTGTTAAATATAATGTTCACATACTGTATGACTACTACTAGTAATATAATGATTAAACTAGTTTTATAAGCTAGCATTATAAGCCAAGGTCCATTAGAAAGAAATAAGTGACACTTGAATAAATAGAATGTGGTAAAAGGGCTCAGTCCAAGCCCAGACTTCAGTCTGACAGAATGTGTGGCAAGATCTGGAACAATTTTCCCTAAAAAACATACAGATAGCCCTTAATCTAGACGTTAAATTAGTGGAATGAAAAACCACTTAGAAAAAGTGTTTTTGTTCAGACTAATTAAGTACAAACATCATAGTTAAAAGTTAATTCAGTGGACATAGGTATCATATTCGGTGGATATATTTAAAACTTTTAGATTTGGCTCAACAATAATAGCCAATTTTTCTGTACTGGTCATTGCTATCTAGTAGTACCATATGTGGACAAATTCTGAATCCAAATTATGATTCACTTACGGTATTTGTTCAAGCACAGTTAACAAGCCTTTCTTGAGACTGGGTTTACCTGGAATGAAACCCTTATAGTCAACTATCATCCACTGGTTGTTGTACCTAGAGCATAAAGAGGGGGAAAAAAACAATTACAGCGAATTTTGCAACTTCAAGATTTTTCTTAACCATGAGACATGCAACATTTTTCTAGCAAACTGACTTATTCTTGACAAATCAGTGTGTATGTGTGTGCTCCTTACGTTCCACTGTTGTAATGACTGAAAATGTCGGCCCATTCTTTCCCAGATTGAGCAAGTCTGTTTGCCACAATGTTTCTCAGCCACTCCATGACAGAGCCTTGAGGCTTCACAAACTTCCACAAATCAGAGTTACTGTTGCCAATTGTGGTTTCCAGTGTAACCTATGGCAGCCAAGAAAAGCAAAACAAAATAACAAATCAGAAAACACAACAATTAAAACAAACTGGAAAAGGTAGGTATAGTTTTCAAATGGAATTCTTAACGCTGATTGGAGGAGACATCTGTCATTCAAGGCATACAATAAGAAGGTATCTGGAATCTAACTTTATTTCTTGTACGTGTGGAGTTCACAATCATTTTTAAACTGCTATACAAAAAGTATTAAATTGAATTAAATAAGGAAATGCAATAGTCACTATTTTGTTTTGTCACAAAGCAGTTTCACAGGAATATAATCTGCATCATTATCTGCATGCAATCATAAGCATCATGTTACCAGGCCAGTGCTGAGAATGTAGAAATCATCTCCTGAAAAGATGGAGCCAGGGTAAGAGGAGAAAGCCTGAGTATTACCAGGAATTAATGTCTGATCTGCAGAAACAAGTGGTGAAAGAAGTGTTTAAACTCAGTCGAGCTGTCAGTTTCAGACTGTTTAACTGATTTAGACAGAGAATCACCTTTCAAAGATGTACGGAATGAAAAAATATATTTTTTCATAATCCTCAGCATTGACTGGTAGTTGTTCCATGTGTCATGTGAGACAAGAAGCTCTTTGTTACCCGGCAAGAGTTTGATTAGAGCAGAGCAGGATCCGGATCCCACTGTACGTGATTGACTGGATTTGTTCAATGCAGCCTCTAAATCCTCTAAGTCTCCACCCATCTGGAAAAGACTGGGTCATGAATTGAAAACAGAGTGAAAAAGCTATCTCTAAAAAACACTGGAACATTACAGTTTATTCACTTGATCACTTGCTGCCAGATATTGCACTTTGCACCATTTTCTTACTTAAAAGAAAATGCTTCCCACCAAATATGTTTGTTAACTCACAGGGAAAGCTGAAATGTTTAGCATAAAGCCTTAATTTTTTCCTGTAAATTTATAACATGAAAAAAACACTCTAGGACAGTCTAGGGCCTTCTGCATCTTAAGCTAGAACCTCTGTACACTACCAACAATTTGACAATTAAACACACAACACAGCTCTGTTCTGCACAAAAAAGATCTGCACAGGAAGAAAATACTTTGAGGACCACTGATGGTGATTGTACTTGTGAAAGCTTTTAAAAAAAAAAAAAAAAAAAAAAAAAAAAAAAAAAAAAAAAACACGGAAATACTGGAAATTAATGAATTTCCTGTTTAAAATCTTTAAAAGAAAAAAAAAAAAAATCAAATGCTCAAGACTAAAATTTTTGAAACTGAAACTAGACTAAAACTAGCTAATTTTAGCTGCAAAAAATTATAAAACTGTTACAAGGTTTCAGCAAATGACACATTGAGGTCAGATTCAGCTTTATTAGACTGAAACATACTTTACTTCAGCAGATGAACTATTGGCAGAAGTTATTGTGGTTCTGCCCACACTTCCTCATGAATTTCACATTATCTGCTTGTTACTGACTAAACAAGAGTTCTGAGATCAGGGTGCTAATGATTAACCTACAGAAGAACAAAGTTTACAACCCACTCACAGAAATCCTAAGGGGTCAAAGTAGAGCCCTGTGTCTGGAAATGTACACTGTCCATTATAGCCATCTTCCAAACCCTTCAGCTGCAGCAAAGACAAATGGACCTGAAGGAGAACAGAGATTATTTAGGAGCCAAGATTAGTGTGTATTAGTGGAGATTAAGAACATACTTTCTTCACAACATTATCTAAATTCATATTGCTTTTCTATATTTGGGTGCAGATATAAGTGTCTGATCTCACTTCTCTTTTACGCAAGCTCATATCATTCACATAAATAATTATTTCCTAAGAAAAAACCTCTATCCTCCTATGTGTGATGAAACCCTAGAAGTGGAATGTGTAGAATCCATGAGTGGTTTAATAAACACACAGCAAACAAATCGGCAGCCAATATACAAAATCGCAAAAACCAGGCAGAATTCTAAACCCCCTGACTAAAAAAAAAAAAAAAAAAAAAAAAAAAAAAAAAAAAAAAAGGCGGTACCTGTAAAAGTACCAAATCGCAAAATCCAAAAAGCAGAAAGCAAGAAAAGCAGAGCAAAAGGTCATAGACTTGAGAGCAGAACAAATAATCACAATAGCAAAAGTCATGGTATGTCGCAATGGCCTCAATGGTAGGGTGGACTGAGTCACCAATGGTGGTTTGCCTACAGACACTGGTGCCTAAGGATCCTCTGGAGGCAAACACGGGCACTTTCCCAAACAGTTTGGCTTTTTGTAACCAATCGCCCACAGCCGGTAATTAAAATGGATCTCCAGACCAGGGGAACAAATTGGGTTGATAACACACTAAAAAAAAAGGGGTCAGGCCTGTGGTGGACTGGAGCAGGGAGATTTGGGAATAATCTGCCCATGGGATGTGGTCACTACAAGAGTGCTGATCTCTGCTACAGTATGATCTCAGATAATGACCAAATTCCTGGTCCAGATGCTTGGCTTGACCATTAGACTGAGGATGATATTCAGCCCCATGTAGGTAAACATGGGAATTCGGTAAATCCATGACAAAATTGATCGAGATGTGAGACCAATATTCTTTGATAGATAGCAGCTCTCTCTCTGTTCCAGCGGTCATAGTTGACCTCCGCACGGGTGAGTTTGCGGTAGTAGAATGCACAGGGAAAGTGATTAGCAGGATTACCGTGACACTGGTAAGGGACAATTTTCCAGAGATGCCAATTAATCTACCATGCATGTCTTTGGACCGGGGGAGGAAACCGGAGTACCCGGAGGAAACCCCCGAGGCACGGGGAGAACATGCAAACTCCACACACACAAGGCGGAGGCGGGAATCGAACACCGACCCTGGAGGTGTGAGGCGAACGTGCTAACCACTAAGCCACCGTGCCCCCCAGGGACGGAGACATATGGCTTGGAATATGAGACCTAAGTTTACCGAAGTTCATACATAAGTTTAATTGTCTCGAAGATAACAGAATTCATCCAAGATGGGATTTATTATCGAGTAACACTGGATTAATGGATGGATGGTTGGATGGATAGATAATTAAACAAGAAAGTAACCCAAAGTACCTGATGCCAATAAGGTGACTCTGTAGCTTTTGCAATTTGCTCTTCCACCCACTGTAGATTAGCAGTAATGTATTCTTTCAGACGTTTACAGTAGCCCTGGTCATACGATCCACAATATCCCATCAACGTGTTCGTCCAGTGCTTATAGATGAGCTAACACAGAGAGAGAGAGAGAGAGAGAGAGAGAGAGAGAGAGAGAGAGAGAGAGAGAGAGAGAGAGAGAGAGAGAACAAGGACAAGAGTGAAAGAGATCATGAGAGACAGTGTAAAGATCCTGAAAAATACAATCCAAATCCAGATTAATTAGCTCATCTCAGAAAAACAACTCTTTTGGCTCCTTTACATTTTCTTAAAATGATGCCCATAATTGCTCATCTTTTTTGCACATATCTATTGATTGAGGAATTATAAGAGAATCATGAACAGGTGATACATGAAGAAGTGTCCTCTCGGAGCTAAGCTACCCATAATCCTCCTATCTCCATTGCCATAAAAATATTCAAACATTTTTAAGCACAGACGCATTAACCAAACCTCATGTGTTCAATGAAACAAAACTCAATTTATTCTGAAAAACATAACATGAATTAATTACATAAATAATATAACAATATAAATGTTACTTGTATTATGTTTGTTATAAAATATAAACAGTAAGACACTACATAAATGCATTTAACTGCATGCATGCATAGATGCAAAGTCCTAGTCAAGTATTATTGTGTTGTTATTATAAATTGGATTATTTCTTGGTAAAATAATTTTCTAAAAACTAGTTGAACAACAAAAAGTGCTTTCTTCAACACAACACACTACATACAGAATTACATATCTTCTACTGAGCCCCAAATTTGTAAAGAATATGTAATGGATGTTTACTTATGAGTAATTGGTACTGATTATTTATCAGTGTCTGGATGAGATGTGTTATGAGACAGATTTAGCATAAAATACTATCGCTAAATACCTGTGAGGTGATCACGCCCTCCACAACTCCAGCAGCATAAGCTTGCAGCGTGTCATTGTACTTGGCATTTGTTACAACCTCCAGATATGACCACCTGAAAAGGACAGAAAAAAAAGAGGTGATGTTTACTTCTTCCTCTTGACATTGCCATGTAGCCCTTTTTGCCTGCCATTCATTAGGATGAGGTTTCTGGCAGACATGGGATTTAAGTCATCTATTTGCCCATCCCTTAGCCAAGAGAAATTAAGTACACAACCACAAGCTTGCATATACCATTAATTTAAAGAAGCAGCAGTAAGAGACAGTGACTAACAGAGAGGGAAGTCATTTCTTATTCTCCATAACTCTCATGTTCAATTATAATATTTACACTCTTTAGACAGTAAAGGCTTCTTGCAATGCTCAGAGAAGTTGCTTGCTGTAATTTTATATTAAAACATATAGTATTTCACTATAGTATTGTGAAATCATGCAGTAGTATTCAATCAGTAATTCCAATAATACATTTAGACATTTGCCAAACGCTTGGAAGGCTTATTTGATTTGACTTTAAAGGTGGGGGCTTCTTTGTTTGAGAAAAGTTTCAGAAAACTGCGTTTGGCCGCCAAACAACACAAAAACAAAACTAACTTGTTAGACTAACTTGTAAAACTAACAATGAGCAGAAAGTGTCTTGTCAACATGGGCAGAGAGTGTGTTCAGTGCGCATGTGTGACATTAGCAGAAAGCGATTGAAACATTGACATGGAGTATAAAAACAAAGAAAGAAAGCGAACAAAGGCTTACGATAAGGCAAGAAGTAGGACCCGTGTTAATATAGGATCAGCTTTCCAGCGCTGGAGAGAACTGAAGGGGTGGGAATGCCTGCGATGGGAAGCTGAGGTTGCGTTTTTCCTTCTCAATAGGTGAGTAACGTTGGTTTTGCTTTGTTACACAGAACTAATATATGCCGTCCTTTACATGATTATGCTTGTGTGTCATTTTTGCTTGTTTGTTTATCTGCAATCGTATTATTCTTTCCTTCATCTATGATAAAAACACATTTCTTTCCATTAGTTGCCTGGGTTACGTATGTATACGTTGGCGGAGCTATCAATACAGTGGTGGGACCCATTTGGGTTAAGGGCATGTTTGTTTTGGTGATTTCAAATGTCAACATTGGCTTTCAAACAACGGAGACCCCACCTTTAACTGAAACATGAAATTTTTTTGTTTATAGTTTTTTAAATAAACATTAATACAATTTATCAATATTTAACATTTTTTATTTTATGATGGATTAAATTGTGCTTTCTGGCACAATTATATTGACAGGTATGTTGATTTTAAATAGGAATTATTAAAAGATCCCACAGTAAAATTGACAGATCTTTATTGTAAACAGAGAAGATCATTCTGAAGAGATCTGAGTGACTTTCCATTTCCATTATAAAATTCCCATTTTATAATGGATTAAAATGCATTTCCTGGCACTATAATATTGTCAGATTTTTAAGAGTGATTATTAAAAAGTAAAATTGTTCAATTTTTATTTTCTCTATACATCATGCTCAAATGATCTGAAATGGTTCATTAACAATTAAGGTTGTATATTTTATAATAGATTTAAAAAAATAATTTAATTTTCTTTATGGACCCATTGTTAATATATAATGATTATTAAAACGTTAAGCCTTTATTCTCATAAATACTGTGAATTGTTGTGTATTAATTTATTGTTCTGTAGCTCAGACACTCTCAGCTTTACGTTTTCATCACTTTTACCGCTAAGTATCTAAAGGCCGCGCACCTAAAATATACTTTAACTGTGCCGCCTTCAGAAAGAGCCGCTGTCTTAACCGCAGTGTTTTGTGCTGCTTATTTTAACAGCTATCCAACTGAAATAATACGGATGAAACGGTAAACATTTCACTAGGCCAATTATTTTCGTTGCAGATATGGACTGCTTCTCACACACAGAGTTTCTAACACTGATACAGTAGGGTTATTTAATGACAGATTAATCAAACGTTAATAAAAGGTAAACGTCATAAAAACAAAAACAAACAGAGAGATTTGTGAGGTCCAAGCACACAGACTTACCCCGTATTAACAATGTCATCTGTCAAGTTGGCGGATGCGACAGAATCTGTCTGAATGCCTTCCTTTAACTGCAGTTTCCCGGTGTGTTGGTTAACTACAACAGACAGCAGCTGTGTGTCTTCAGCTGAGATCACACAGAACAACAGAACGAACACAAACACTGGAAACATGGCGTTTAGTGCTGCAGTGTGAAAAACTCCTTTATTTACTGCTCGTCATAAGATCCCTCAGTCACATGACCTGAGTGCTGAACTTCACCCTGTAGGATGTGTTTCTAATCTCCACATATCACATGATCATGTCCTCATCAGCCACTTAAACGTCTTACTAGTTTCGTTTTTATCAAGGCTTCTTACCAAGCTGAAGTTCCTCTGGTTCTCACGTCTGTAGATGGCGCAGTTTATTGTCACTTACTCAAGGCTCAGAAAAATATCTTTTTATTTCCTTTTACACAAAGAAGCTTGTGCATTTAACATTTATTACATACTGTGTAACACACCAGCAAATAACTAATTAAACTTCACTATGGATTTGAAACCTGGACACTGTACAGAAACAAACTAAACAGCTTGAGCAGTTCCATCAAGGTCTCTAAGGTCAACCATGGGCATCCAATGTCAGGACAAGGTGGACAAACCCAGATGTTTTGGTCTGGCTTGGACTGTTCCTGTATCTCATGCCAGAATCTCTGTGGAATGCTTTCTCAAGGCCACAGAAATCAGTTGAAAGTCTGATGTACTGTGACTTTCCTGTGATAGAGATGGAATCTAGAGGACAGAACTTGCTAAAGTGCAGCAACCATCTAGGCATGTAGGACATTCACATGCTAATCGATTAAACATAGAAATACTGATGGGGTGTAGGCCACATCACTTAACATGTTCCTGATAATCACGAAGCTTCAGACACTGGTGACTATTTGGTGTCAAGATTAGTTGAAAAGATAAAAATGCTGTAATAAAAGTTAGACTAAAAGTTTTGGTAATTGGTGCAATTCTGATTAAAATACACTACAGTAGAAGTAGTTGTGCTTGAGTCATCATTTATTTGGTAAAGCCAAGAAATGTAGTGAAATTGTGCATTAAAATGTTGAAAAGCTGAACTGCAACACTACAACTGGGCCATGTGGTGTAGAATAAAATCTTTGCTGCAAGACCATAACAATAACAATATTTCTAACCAGCCATTCAAAGTTTTTGAAGGAGCTTGTGATTTTCATCATGGTAGAATCATGGGTTATGACATATGGGGAACTGAAAATGGAACAGATAACAATAAATTATATAAATTATAATAATGCTTTTCATGGGTAAGAATAAGGATCATGAAATGCACTGTACTTAGGGTGAAAAATTCAGTTTGCATTAATTGTACTTGTTGACAATTCCTGTGGATATTGTAGCTGAAGTTAGCTTGTGCTTATTGGTTTTATATCTTTCCAGGTCTGAGATGGAATATGTAAAGATGATGTGGAACAAAGAATCTTGACTGTTCGTTATTATACATTTTATTGCACAGCATATATTAAAATTTCCGGTGATTAAATCATCATCCAAGAAAAAAGTTTCTTGCCATGGATATGGTAGCATTAAATGTCATTATATGGGGCACGTTTTCAGGGATCTTTCAGTGTGTGACCTTGACCAGAAGCTTCAGATGCAGTTTGAGGACAGGCTTGTATTTTGAAAGAGGAAAAATAATTAATCATATACAGACTGGAGACAAATGAATTAAAACACAGGGGCTCTGTGATGCTGTCTATTCTTTTCTTCAGTGGTAGCTCAAGTGGTATAACCTCTGCGCTGTTCTGCTTGGCCCCTGTGCTTAACCACATCTGCTCCAAGAGTGGTGCATCATGGCTGGTTTTGTGCTCTAACCCAAAGATGGGTTATGTGAAGAAAGAATTTCACTGTGCTGTAATGGATATGTGATAATAAAGGCTTTTTCTTCTGGCAGAGTTTGGGTCAGCTTGGAATCATTTTTCTATCCTGTTGAGAGTTTTCTTTTCCAGGATGGCAAATCTCCAAATCACAGGAAAGGATTCACTGTTGAGGGTGAAAATAAATCTCAACCCACTTATGGGAGATTTTAGAATGTTAGACAGGACTTTCAGATACTTGCAGTGTTTATGCTAAGGTGAATTTGTTCTGCCAGTTTGTGGTTGTCTATTTTTCCTTTAACTTGTCACCTGTCTGAACTACACAAAACAAACTTTGTCATGTCTTCTTCAGGTATCACAAGTTTCACTAAGGTTTCCCTACACTTCCTATGAAATACTTGTTTATTTTTTTAACCCTAGAAATTAACCATTAAATAAAAAATAATAAATAACAAATTGCACAATATATTGTAGTGTCAGTGCATTTTTTGTGTATTGAACTTTTCATAAAATCTTGGGAAGCTGTACAGAGAAGTGGCAACATGCTTCAGAGAAGTCAGTGAATGGCACAGTGAAGGCTCAGCTGTGGGTTAGAAGCTACTAGGGTGATGCAGCCGTGCCTCGATATGCCTTTATCTTCTCCAGCCGTTTGTTCAGGTGGCTGTTACTTTCCTCCAGCTCCTCAATCTTGTCCAATGCAGATCGGAGCTGGCAATAATAATAATAATAATAATAATAATCATAATAATAATAATAATAGAGTAATTTATGTACACTAAATTTAAAATCATTATACTAGCCGCTGTATTTGTGATATTTTTTATCAACAGATGGGGAAAAAATAATAATAAACCAGACCTCTCTCTGCAGTTTGCGTTTCTCAGCTTTTAGCTCATCCTCCACTTTCTCCGCATTCTCCGCTGCTGATTTGTACCTAGTCACTTGGCCTTCAAGTCTTGTGACCTGCCATAAGACATGGAAGATATATTGATGAAAGTCTACCCCAGTCCAATAAGAAATATATAATACACACATTCTGTGTGCCACTTAAGAGGACATTATATCAATCTAACAAAGTCGTAATTCATAATACATTGTTTGTCAACTTGTACTCCACAATATTTCCTGAATAAAATATACTTTTACTTCAATATATTTCCAGAAAGCATATTTATTACTTACTATAAAGGAAGAATCAAATGCAAGCAATCAGGTTTTAAGAATCAGTGGTCTGGTGTTTGCAAGTTAGATGATTTGTTAAACTCCTTGTACATGTACAAACAATTGCTTGCACAACCGCAGTTGATTTCATTCTACTCAAGCCCAGTCATGTCTAACAAGCCACTCAGTCATGTCGCTTGTGGATTTCATGATGGAAGGAGAAATAGCAGCAGCACCTAATACTCGTGACGAAGATGAACACTTGTGGCCAAATTTGCGAGAAATGTTTTCTTATGTTAGAATGAAAGAGTCTTCGTACCTCTTATGCTTACCCAAAGATACAGAAAGGTTGCCGTGTAAATTCTGGTCAAACTCTGTCATGTTGACAAGTTAAAGAAAATGATCTTGCAGTTATGCAAACATCCACATGGTGCAAATTAAGCAGTCAAACATGTCCAACATCAGTTCAGTGTATTTTCTTTCTATTTACGAAGACTAAGCTATTTACAAGTCATTCAAATTGTTTAATTAACAATATTTGGCTAACATTATCTGAAGATATCTAGAAAATCACTGGTCGCAAATTTACTGCCAAGAAACACACTACAGTTACCAGCCTGTGGAAGAATCTAGAAGAAGAAAAAGACCAAAAAACTAGTGACTTCCTGTGACTGCAAATGAGTCATTCAGAGAAAGAACCTCTACACTTCTCACTCATTTTTGTCAACTGTAACCCTGAAAATAATTGTTGTAATCTTTTTTGTCCAAAGTGGTTATTGTTCTCCAATTTCTCAAATAATACATTTTTACAATTTATTTTTTTTGATGAAGTGCCTTAGTTATTTTATAAAACATGTTAGTACAACAGTGCTAGTACCTTCAGCTAATTGTCCTTCAAATTTTGAGCAATGAAGATTCATGTTACACAAAATATTCAATTATTTTCATCTCCACTGTATATAAAGGTTACAACTTGACTTATGTTTGCTCCTGGCTAAGAACAATATACAGTATGTATACAGTATATACAGTATTTCAGCAAAAGTGAAAATGCACATTGGTATAATGCTTTGACACTTCAAGCCATAAAGTGAGATTGTGAATAAAAATGGATTAGTTTATGACCAGGAGGTAAAGTACAACTGGCCCAAGGAGAAAGAAGTTGACTTATAACAATGCATTCAAGCAGACAAAAAAGATCAAAGGTCTCTCACATTCTGTTCCAAAGCTGTGACTTCCTGCTCTGACTTGACCAGCTTAAATTTGAGATCACTGACTTGCCTGTTAGCATCTCCTAAAGCAAAAGAAAAATCCACATTTTATACAAGTTCATTAAATATGGTACCCATATGAGGCCCTCATATTAATAAAAATATAAGAAAAATATTGACCCTGTCTCAAAAATAAAAAGTGTTTGTATTCCTTCTTTAGTGTTCAGAGGTTAAGGGGAGGTGGACTGTGGTAGTTTTTAGCATTCTATCTAAATAGAGGTGGTTTCCTGTCCAAATTTGATACTAAATATTTTGTTATTAACTGAAGCACATCACAAAAAAAAAACAGCAAAGCATAACTACAAACATGACTTCATTCAGCTTTATCTATCTACAGGGAGTGCAGAATTATTAGGGAAGTTGTATTTGTGAGGATTAATTTTATTATTGAACAACAACCATGTTCTCAATGAACCCAAAAAACTCATTAATAGCAAAGCTGAATATTTTTGGAAGTAGTTTTTAGTTTGTTTGTAGTTTTAGCTATTTTAGGAGGATATCTGTGTGTGCAGGTGACTATTACTGTGCATAATTATTAGGCAACTTAACAAAAAACAAATATATACCCATTTCAATTATTTATTTTCACCAGTGAAACCAATATTACATCTCAACATTCACTAATATACATTTCTGACATTCAAAAACAAAACAAAAACAAATCAGTGACCAATATAGCCACCTTTCTTTGCAAGGACACTCAAAAGCCTGCCATCCATGGATTCTGACAGTGTTTTGATCTGTTCACCGTCAACATTGCGTGCAGCAGCAACCACAGCCTCCCAGACACTCTTCAGAGAGGTGTACTGTTTTCCCTCCTTGTAAATCTCACATTTGATGATGGACCACAGGTTCTCTATGGGGTTCAGATCAGGTGAACAAGGAGGCCATGTCATTAGTTTTTCTTCTTTTAGACCCTTTCTTGCCAGCCACGCTGTGGAGTACTTGGACGCGTGTGATGGAGCATTGTCCTGCATGAAAATCATGTTTTTCTTGAAGGATGCAGACTTCTTCCTGTACCACTGCTTGAAGAAGGTGTCTTCCAGAAACTGGCAGTAGGACTGGGAGTTGAGCTTGACCCCATCCTCAACCCGAAAAGGCCCCACAAGCTCATCTTTGATGATACCAGCCCAAACCAGTACTCCACCTCCACCTTGCTGGCGTCTCAGTCGGACTGGAGCTCTCTGCCCTTTACCGATCCAGCCACGAGCCCATCCATCTGGCCCATCAAGACTCACTCTCATTTCATCAGTCCATAAAACCTTAGAAAAATCAGTCTTCAGATATTTCTTGGCCCAGTCTTGACGTTTCAGCTTGTGTGTCTTGTTCAGTGGTGGTTGTTTTTCAGCCTTTCTTACCTTGGCCATGTCTCTGAGTATTGCACACCTTGTGCTTTTGGGCACTCCAGTGATGTTGCAGCTCTGAAATATGGCAAAACTGGTGGCAAGTGGCATCTTGGCAGCTGCACGCTTGACTTTTCTCAGTTCATGGGCAGTTATTTTGCGCCTTGGTTTTTCCACACGCTTCTTGCGACCCTGTTGACTATTTTGAATGAAACGCTTGATTGTTCGATGATCACGCTTCAGAAGCTTGGCAATTTTAAGAGTGCTGCATCCCTCTGCAAGATATCTCACTATTTTTGACTTTTCGGAGCCTGTCAAGTCCTTCTTTTGACCCATTTTGCCAAAGGAAAGGAAGTTGCCTAATAATTATGCACACCTGATATAGGGTGTAGATGTCATTAGACCACACCCCTTCTCATTACAGAGATGCACATCACCTAATATGCTTAATTGGTTGTAGGCTTTCGAGCCTATACAGCTTGGAGTAAGACAACATGCATAAAGAGGATGATGTGGTCAAAATACTCATTTGCCTAATAATTCTGCACTCCCTGTAATTAAACTTAACACAAAAAAGTGTACGTTGTGCATCAAATAAATATAATGTGGTCTAAAGTTTACACATCATAAATCCCAAGAAAAAAAATACAATCATGTCTCTTAATTAAGTTCACGTTATACTGGTATTGGCTCAGCACCATCTACTCTACATTTACTCTACTGTCTCTACTTGTAAAAACAATTAAAAATAAAACGGTGTGTGCTTGTCATACTCTGCATCTCCATGACATCCGGGTTAGTGCTGTTCTCCTGGACTTGTCCCTCAGGACTGCAGCTCTCATCTCTTTTATGACTCTTTTTCTTCTGCTCAAGTTGTTCTTTTAAACTCTTCACCTGAATATAAAGGGTATGTCATTTTTCAGGAATAAATGTACTATTTTGTTATGCATTAACTTCTATTATGGTCTACACTACAGACAAGCAGGACAGCCAGGTTTCATGCTTTAAATATATTTTACAGTTACATATTGCTAATGATCCACTCAGGATTACTGATGTCCAGTGTAACTAAAGACAGATTTATTTTGCAATAACAAACTCTTACTATGTAGAACATATATAAGTAAGTCTCACTTTTATTTGTGTGGATAAGGGCCCTCCATACTGACTACTACTTCATTATTTACTTCATTATTTACAAACCCATGAATTTAAACATAAAATAAAACCTTTCCACATAAATGCATTTCATATTTGTATTTTATTTCAATAAAAGTCCACACAGACAGAAATTCCTGTCACCAAGTATGAGTTTGTGACAGAATTTCCCTGAAAAACAGCTTTAACTGCTATGTTAATTGTTAAAAGAGCTATACAAATAAATGAAAATTGGTATATCTAGTAGATTTGCTGGTTTCACTGATAATGGCATAAAACCATACAAATATTCAAACCAATTAATTACATGCTAAAATCGCTTATATCAACCATAATTTTAAGCTCATACTTGTGTATATTGTTATACTTTTACTTCTGTATTGAATTAAAATAATAATAAAAAAATTAGCTAAAACTAAACTACAAAAATAAAAAATAAAAAATCATAGATAGATAGATAGATAGACAGATAGATATTCCGTTTGTGTTTGTCCTTTAGCATAAACTCTGCATTAGTAGTTTTTACACTTTTACCGTCAAATGAATTCCACCACAATTTAATTCTAAACTATCAAAAATACTGTACTAGTTCAATACATTACAGAAAAGGTTCAGCAATGCTCAATATTACATGACTGTTGCTGCCACACATTTCTTTTGCCAATTACTGGGTTAACAGCCTTTTCCTGCTACCAGTCAGCTTTGACCTTGAAGGGAAGACTATGTATAATTGTTGAGACATCAATAAGAACTATATATCAAAACTCCATATGTCAGCAAGTAAAGGTATACGTTCACTGTCCATTATTAAAAATCAACAGGAGAGAAAAACCCCCACAAAATTAACCACTACAAAGTGGCAACATCCTATAAAATACAGATCAATGTAGATCTTGTAGGACGTAAAAATTAATTAACCCACATTCTTAATGCACTAATGAAATGAACATTTACTAAATGTGTGATTCTTACCTGTTCTATTAAATTCTCTCGTTCATCCACCAATTTTCTTAGACGAATTTCTGAAAAGCAGACCAGACATTTATACACAGAACATAAGATATATATAAAATATATATATATATATATATATATATATATATATATATATATATATATATTTTACTAGATATAGACATGCTGTGACTGGTCATAAAATACGGCTTAAAACACAGCTGGTTTTTTTTTTTTTTAAGTTGAAGTAAATGTGTTTTTTAAGTTAAAGTAAACATGACTCAGAACTGAACACCATCCAATACAATACAAAGTGTTATAAGTTATTCTATGGTTAAAAAGAAAAAGAAATCAGACTTACAGGATTAGGAGGAGCCAGGTTTATGGGCAGAAGTATTCAGCGCATGCAAATGATATATTTATATGTGGAGGGTGAGGATGGAGCACATGCATAAAACTCAGGAGTAAACATGGACCAACAAAAACCGCTTCATGCAGCAGGATCCTGTTTACTGAATTCTGTCAGATTTGTGCACATTTATTAAAATAACAAAATCACTCTACATGATCACACACAAAAACAACCATACATGAGCCTACATTAAATTAATGATACTTTATTTTAAAGGTCTTCCATCATTGCCATACAATCTCCCGGGACTTTTGACATTGCTTACAGAAAGTTTCAGACTGAAAAGTGTTATCAGTGAATGGAATGTTAAACAACCCTAAAACTTTTCTTCTCTATGGGACATTTAATAAAAAACAAATCAATATAATGTGAAAAGCCAAAAGTCCCTGAAAAATCTTAGAAAAAAAAAACATTTTTTATTATAATTATTGCATTATGTGTAAAAAGGTGAAAAGCAAATGCAAAATCTTTATAGATAAAACATTGTGTGAACTTTAGTGCAAAATAAACAAGCCTTAACAAATCTGCTGTCTGATATTTTTAGAAATGTCTACATCTCACACACTCCTGGCTTACATACCGATCATACAGCAGAACATTTAATGGGTGGTAAGATAAGTGCTTCAAAGACAGGATTATTCCATTCTTAAATATAATTTTGGTCTAGATTTAATAAATATAATATGCACTTTATGATTTTTCTGCATTTATGTCATTATTCACGATAAGAAGCTTTTCAAACAAATTTTCATTGAAGTGTGATTTAGTTGGGTTCTAAGACATTTTAAGACATTTTCTACTTTTATGGAGCACTTTTTCTATGGCTACTAGGACATTTTGCAGTCCTCTTTACTCTTTCCCTTTCCTTTCTTGATTTCCTTTTTGGAGCCATTTTTTGCATCCTCCTTGTTTCTTTCACATGCACCTTCTTTGACGTCTCTGATTTCCTGCTCTCTCATATTCTGACCTGTTTCTTGAAGACCAACATTTGCTGGACTTGTTTCCTGCTTGTCTCTTTCACTGTGGTCAAAAGGTACCATTTCTTCATGACCTTCAAATCCTTGTTCTTCATATCCTGTTAAAGACTGTTGCTGACTTTTGTTATGATTGCCCCCTGTTGGGGCAGTATGCTCCACAGTCACACCCTCGTCTCTCTCTGTTGAGATATTCTGTTCATCTGTCTGTTGCTTGCGGTCTTCATGTCCATCTTCTGAAAGCTCTTGTGGTTTACTGGTTGTACAATTCTGTGCTGCACACCCAGGAATAATGTGTTCTTGATGACACTCGGGATCTCTAAGCAAATTTCCTTCGGACCTCATAACATCTATGTTTAACTCAAAAGATTCTCCATACTTAAACTCAGTTTCATCCTGTTCTACTTTGAATTCCTGAACTAAGTGTGTTGGCTCCTTTGATTCTTGCTCCTTTTCAGCTACTTCTACTGTAACTAAAGCACTACCCAGCTGTGTGTCTGTGGATGATTTCTGCGTCTCTTCAGCTACTTCATCTGTAGCTACAGCATTATTCAGCTGTGTGTCTGTGGATGATTTTTGTGTCTCTTCAGCTACTTCATCTGTAGCTACAGCATTATTCAGCTGTGTGTCTGTTGATGTTTCTTGCTCCTTTTCAGCTACTTCTTCTGTAACTAGAGCACCATCCAGCTGTGTCTCTTTGGATGTTTTTTGCTCCTTTTCAGCTACTTCTTCTGTAACTATAATACCATCCAGCTGTGTGTCTGTGGATGTTTCTTGCTCCTTTTCAGCTACTTCTTCTGTAACTAAAGCACCATCTAGCTGTGTTTCCGTATATGTTTCTTGTGTCTCTTCAGCTACTTCATCTGTAGCTACAGCATTATTCAGCTGTGTGTCTGTGGATGTTTCTTGCTCCTTTTCAGATACTACTTCTGTAACTAAAGCATCATCCAGCTGTGTATATATAGATGTTTCTTGCTCCGTTTCAGGTACATCAACTGTAACTACAGCATCATGCACCTGTGTGACTGTAGATATTTTTTGCTCCATTTCAGCTACTTCTTCTGTAACTAAAGCATTCAGCTGTGTGTCTTTATATGTTACTTGTTCCTTTTTGAGTGCTTCAGGTGTAACTACAGCATCATCTAGTTGTGTGTCTGTGGATGTTTCTTGCTCCTTTTTGAGTACATCAGCTGTAATTACAGAGCCATCCAGCTGTGTGTCTGAAGATGTTTCTTCCTCCTTGTTTTCAGGTACTTTATCTGTAACTACAGCATCATCCAGTTGCATGTCTGAAGATGTTTCCTCCTTCTTTTCAGGTGCATCAGCTGTAACTACAGCATCATCCAGCTGTGTGTCTGTCGATGTTTCTGCAAGGGTGCTTGTTTCTTCAAAATGAATAATCTCTTCACCTGCTTCCATTTTTATTACATCTGAAATAGGTTCAATTTCCTCTTTCTCAGGTTTAAACTCACAACCAGATTTAGGGAAATCAGCACAGACGGTAACAATGTCTTTCAGCTCAGTGTCATCAGTGTTGCTTAAGATTTTGTATTTGCCAACAGAAGCATTAAACTCTCCAGTAGTTATGTCCAATGGACTGTCATAAGTAGGGACATCAATCTTAATTTCTGTTTTGGAGTCTACAGTTCGGATGGAATCAGTGCCATCAGTCTGATTAATGATTGGTCCTAAAATGTTTCCAGGGCCAGTTTTAGGGCTTTGTAGTTCTTCAGACTCTGCTCCTTTGCACATAAGGCCTATTTTTTCATCAACATTCACACTATCTGGTACTTTCTCATTTATTATTGCTTCCTCTGAACAGACAGTGTTTTCCTCTACTGTCTGAATGTAACTACTCTCTGTGAGTTGATTGTCAATCTCATCCCCCATTTCTGAGTGTACTGCTTTTTCATCAGAGATCTGCTTTTGTTTCTGTTTATTTTTCTTTTTTTTCTTCTTTCTTTTTCCTGAAACACTGGCACTTTTGGAACTATTTATTGTATCTATTTTTGCTGATGGTGAACTGTCAGGAACTGTTTTAATCTGAGAATCTCCAATCACAGTTTCATCTAGGTGGCCTATATCTTTTTCTGATGTCTCAGTTGGGAAGTTTTCTGTGGAATCATGATTTCCCTCTTTTATAGTCTCATTTATTTTATTATACAGTGGAATCTCTTGCTGATCTGTCCTCATATCTTCCATAATACACCCCCCAACTTGTTCCCCTGCTTCAGCCTCAAACACAGTCTGGGGTTTTTCAATGTTGTTTTGAATTTTCTCTATGCTGTCATTTAAATCATTTACAAGACCCCCATCCACATATTGTGCTACTACAGGAGATTCAGAAGAACTGGCAGAGGCAGATGGAGGCAGGTGATTCTCTTGAACTCCATGGTCAAACTCCTGTGGGTGTTGGAACTGGCCACCTCTGGGGCTCCCTATATTTTCATCTCTAAACAGCTGCAACTCCTGAGTGCCTGGCAGATTCAGGAATCAGTGGTAAAGGAAATAAGAAAAATGTCTGTTCTTTAAAATATACAATTTTATAATTAAAATAAAAAAAAGGAAGAATAAGAGAGGACAGGCTCCAAAGCATAGCTACTTTAAAGCACAGATACTGACCAAACATGAATAATTAAGAGAATAATAAGAGAGGAACATGCTGCACCAACATGTCTAATCTGTTGTAAATCCATTAAACATGGAAAGCAAAAGACAAGATAAATTCAGCTTCACAGTGATTTTCAAGCTCCACATAAGGGCTGTTGGCCTTTGACCAAAAGGGAATGTACAGGTGCATCTCAGCCTTAAGAGGCTTGTCAAGCAAAATGTGAGCCAAAATCATCACAATTAAAAGAACCAAAGATTTAAACTACTTCAGTCTGTGTGTACTTGATTTATATAATACACAAGTTTCACTTTTTGAGTTAAATTACTAAAATAAATGAACTTTTCCCCAACATTCTAATATTTGAGATGCATCTTTATGTATAAAAACTGGTCATAAATCACCATGGGAATGGTGATGGAACATACTGTAAGTTTATAAACTTGTCAGGAAAGATATTGAAGAATCTAAAGTTTAAAAAAAACTGCTTTTGCCATCAGGAACAGCAGCATTTCCAAGTATCATATTTTGCAACATTAACACTCAAAATGCAGTATGGAAATTAAAGTGCATTTTAGAATAACAAAAGGGAAATCAAGCTGTTAGACTTAATATTTTGAAATCACTGTCAACATGCCCAGAATGTGCATAACACCAAAAGCCTCTGTTAGCTTAAGCTAGCACAATGCAAGAGCAAAAATATATCTACTTGTATTTGGTCAACTAAAGCTTACCTAATACACTGCTCCCATGTTGCAGTTCACTGCTTGCAGATCCACCACTCACATTTCCTTCTACTTCCCCATTGGCGCACAGGTCTGGTCCAAGGACAATGCCATGTTTCTGTACAGAAGGTTTTACGGTTAAATGAGAGTTCTAGTCCATATGTTTAGCTTAATGCTCATGATAGAGTTATGGTAAGGTACATGAAGGTAGGTGATAGAGTGAGCGGTGTACAAGGAATACATAAGGGGTATGTGAGGAGCTGGAGAGGGGTAGGTTTGCATTTACATTTACCTTTAAAATGTCTTTGAGTTGAACCACCTCATCCCTGAGCTCATCCCGCTCATTTCGAATAGCATCAGAATACACTTTCTGTTTCTCTAAGGCCTGAGGAACCCAATAGTTGAATGCACACACACACACACACACACACACACACACAAATGTAGTATTATTTACTACAGCCTGTTCAAACTATATTGTGCTCTGTGAGAATTCTGAACAGCTTCATGCAGCATACCCCAATTTTTTTATCCTTCCATTCAATAGTTTCCTGTAGGTCAGAAATCTCCCTAACAAAGCTGTCTTGTTTGACGTGTAATTGACGGATCTCCTGGTAGCAGTATGAAGCAATACGGAACCCAAGGGTTAAGGAGAGAAAGAAGCAAAGAAAGAGCAGAAAAAGATGTAAGAATGCAAAAGATAATAAAGGTAATGAGTTTAAAAGAACCGTTTCAGGACAAGCATAAACAGTACTCACAGTCAGCAGCTCTTCACTTTGCTTCAGTGTTTCCTTTTGCTCATTGAATTGAAACTGCAGTATACTGTGGGCATGCTTCTCTCGCTCCAAATCCTGAAAGGATGATCAACAGTTGAAAAGAAGTGCATTAAAAAGCTATGGCTAGTGTAGCTGTGGCTTATTTCTTCTAATTTATATAGTGAATGCTATTGGCAGTACTCTTATTAGGGTGACACTGTCCATATGAAGAGTAACTGAATTAAGACTTTTTTTTTATATAAATAATATTGAGATTTTTATTTTTGTTCAACACCAAGTGAACTTCTTTGCACTCCAAATTGGGATACACCCTTTAAGGACAATTTCAGCCTTCATATTAACAAATTCAATTACATTTATTTGTATAGCACTTTTAACAATTGACACTGTCTCAAAGCAACTTGACAATCTTGTAATCTGATCACTCCGACCACTTGCAGGAGTGGGACTATGACAAATGTGGCAACATTTAATTTGTCAATTCATTATCTTATTTCAAACATCTTTATTAAAAGTGGTACACGGGCATAACACTATGTATTTTAATACTTACTTATCATGAACAACTGCTACATTGATCGCACTGTTATCAGAATTATGATTACAATTATCTTCATGTTGAGCTTTATGTTGGAGTTTAAAGTCGTATACAAGGTCCGCAACAAATTAACTGACCTTTTATTCAGGGTAATGCATAAAATCCTGACTTTTTATTGTGGCATTTTCTTTCTTTAAATTTTTTTTATTTAGTTTATTCTATTTTATATCTTTTAAACTTTTTTCCACTCCATTGATTCTTGACGTAGAGGATTGTATAATTATTCCAAAATATTGTTCGTTGTCATTTACTGTATCTTTACTAAATACCAATAAAGCCTTAGAAATTTGATTAAAAATACCTACATAAATAACAAATATTAGATGCTGTTTAGTGTTATTACACTGTTGGACAGAAATTGTTTATTAAAACAGATAAACACAAAAGTTTCATCTGGATTTAAAAAAGTTTTGGATACGCTGAATTTCTTCTGTGTACATGACTGCACAGCAGCTCTGCATCTGATGATGCCACAAATCTCCATAAAAGGCAAAACTCACAGCAGAAATAATAAGCAAATAGCAAATTTCTCAGCGGTCAAAGTGAAAGTTAGATTTCAGAATCTTTTCCTACCTTATATGGAACACAATATTACTATGAAGAGACATTAAAATTTACCTTTTTTTTTTTTTATTAATAAAATTCCATTTAGTTAGTTAAGTGAGCTAACAACCAGATTGAAATGAAAGCTTGGTTAAAGGTTTATGAATATTTGTACAGAACTGATCTGATTCACTTTGGAAATTTTCAGTTTGATAAAACAAATCCATGAAAATAAGTAACATGTAACTTGTAACATGCCCTCAATATTTTGAATACAGGTAAGAATTCATTACCACAATACCACCTATATGGCTGAAGGATCATTTGCAATATAAACCAAATAAACTTTTTGGGTTTTGGTCATATTTTGCTTCTATTTTTTTGTGGTCCATATAACAACCTGTCAACATTATTTTCTCCGAGCCTGAAAAATATATTAAAAAAGTATATTTTTGGTATAAGACGGCTTGTTTTAAAGTGATGCAGTTAACTTAGGGTTGAAAAAAATTCCAGAGTTTTCAGTAAAATCTTTTTGCAAGGCACAGATGTTACAACCAAATGTTTAGAATGCAGGCTATTAAATCTTTTTTTGTTGAAATCCAACAAAACATGATCAGATGAGCAACTGCTATAGGATTTCTGACAGAATAAAAATAAACACTTTGTATGAGTATAATTTTGTATTAGCTAGTATTTGGGTTTGAAACCCTGACCTTTACATGCACAGACACCCTCACAGCATGCAGTCATAGGGCTGTGTGCACATTACAGCCCTAATTATAGCCTAGTAAAAAGACTGATCCAATGTTTCTTCTGAACAATAATTAAATCACAGTTTTATTCACAGCACATTCAACATAAAATGGCATTCATCTTTCAGGCCTAACTCTCAATTAAACATACCTTACTCTTCTCCTCACACTCTCGCCTGGTCTCAGCCAGAAGCTCTTCCAGCTCTATCAGCGAGTCTTTCAAAGTGTCCACCTCATACATCAGATTAGATTTCTCATTATCGAACTGCGCATTGGACACCATGGCCTTGCGATATTTCTCCTCCATCTCTGACAGAGAATCCTAAAAGTGATTAAAAAAAAACAAAAAAAAACATGAGCACCATTTAGGCACAAGCACACGCATTCAAATACACAAATATACGAACAAAATTCAAATACACACTCGTGTAGTGGAAGGCATGAGCGGAGATCTGCAGTGTGTGTTTAAGGCCATAAATATGACAGGAAAAAACAAAGTCAGTGTAAAACCTGCTAAAAAGGCTCAACAATTTTTGTAGGCAAAAATCATTTCAAAAAAATATATCATTATTTGTTTTCAAAGTATTTACCATGTTTGAGAAACAGTTTACCATATCCTGTTCCTCAAACATGGTAAATAAACATGTTATTTATAAATTGCTGCTAGCATAACAGTGAATCCCCACAGACATTGGCATAAATAATTACAACACTGAATTGACAAGAAAAAAGTTATTTAATTTAATTACATGACCTCAACATTAGACATCACATGGGACATCGATCTATGAAGTTATTGTTTGGGATAGGGACTATAACCTTGTAAGTGTCCAAATATTTATGGTTCTGATTGTATTAATTTGTTTTTTATCTAAGCAAACAGATTTTGGTGTGTCTTGTACTCTACAAGTACAAATAAGCTGGAAGCATAAAAACTGGAAAACCATAAACTAATAATTATTTTTAGAATTTTTTTGACATCAGAGTTTCCACATTGCTTTGACTGTGTGTTGTACCTTGAGTTCTTTGAGGCTCTGCATGTACTTGGCCTCAACATCCTGGATCTGATCCTTAAGTTCATGAATCTCCTAAATAAACACCATGGAAGAGCAAGAAGAGAATGAAGAAATGAGTTTGACATGAGACAGCAGTAATGAGACAAGTAGCAAACTAAAGTATAAAAAATGTAATAAATGTTTTTTTACACAAGTACTGCAATACAGAGTAACTCATTGCAGAATTTACTGTGAACTACAAATGATTATGTTCCAGTGTACTGCTTCTTCAATACATTCTCTACAGTAAAAAGGGAGACATTATTCATGACAGGTGCACAGCACAATCACTACTAGGAGATAGGAGTGCATGTGTTAGCTGTCGTGAAAGCTTGATTAGTTTTATTTACTCCCACATAAATGTATTTGTATAGCAAATGGGTTAACAACCTGATAACTACAAATTCATAATTATTTATTTTGGAGCTTCTCTTGAGCCTATTTTACACCAGACAAAAAGTTCTGAGTATATAAAGCCACTGTGTATATAAGCTTCAAAATCTCACTGGATTAACGAGATCCGTTTGAAACCATACAGTGTCAATGAATATTTCAAGCAATTTTTTGTGCAGAGAAATGAAAATAAATTCTCCACATGTTCAAAGCATGTGGGCCACAGACAAGACAAGGCTGAGCATATCAGTTTATCTTATTCTCAAAGTCTAACCCACTGTAGAAAAAGCTTAAATAAAAGGAAATGAAAGGAGGAAAATAAGTTTCAGAAAAGTCTGTGCCGTTAGTGCTGCCATATTTCTGACAACCTTAATTGTTGTTATCAAACTCTAAGGTGGTTACTACCTACAGAAAAGCCCTTATTACACTGTCATGTGTTTGATGGCTGCTACCCATCAGACCCACTGGACTAGCTTGCTGAGATAAACTGTGGTACAGTAGACCATTATCTTGACATCATGGAGCTGAACTACAGCACAGTAGTATGTAAGTTGTAATAGGTGAGTGAAGATGCATGTTCTCTGTTTATGTAAAACATTGAGGATAAGCCATTAGCACTTGGTGTTTGGAGTTGACTACAATCATCTCTGGGTTATAAGTGTGCACAGAAGCATCATCTGTGCAACGGGGATAGATTGACAGTCTGAAGTACATAAATAACACAAAAAGAAATCCACAAAAACATTGATTTACCAGTTAAACAATTTTTTACAAATTGCCACATGAACCAATAAAAGAAACAAATATAAAGTTGCTTATGCAAGAGAGGAAGGTTGTTACTGGCCAGAAGTACGTACAGCAAGATAAACTGTTGTACGTACAGCAAGATAAACTTGTCTGTTACGGATAGTAGTTCAAACCTGTCAAAATGTGACACCACACTATGTTAATAAACTCATCATCTGATCTACTCTTGCAGGTGACAATGTTCCCACACCATCATAAACATTCACATCACATTTACAGTCTGAATTCTGCTGATCATTCGAATTTTGAGTGATACTTATCCGCCAAATCAAGAATAGAGGCAGTACTATGCAATTCTATACTCCACTGAAAATAAGAATTGAAAAGTCTGGTAAAATAAAGTATGATATATAAGCAACACAACTGTGATCCTTGGAAAATGTTTAACACTTGTGTACTCATCCACCAATACTCTTGGAAGTGACTATATAACTAAAGTCTTGAAAGACTTAATAAAAGAGGTTGAGGGCAGTGGTGGATAAAGTAGTAACACAGAAGGTACCTTAATATCCTGCAAGGATGTCTCAGTATCTGCAGTGACAGATGAACTGCCACTTCCTTTGCGCGAGGAAGCCCCGCCCAGTGAAGTCAGAGTAGCAGTGGATAGAGTAGATGCTCGAGAGGAACCCTCAAAAGAAAATTAATGGATTACATCTGTCAATAACAGATGTTATTACCACCCTTTCAACAGAACGTTTAAATAGAAGAAAAAGTATTGTTGCTAACCTTTTCAAAAAAATCTCTGTCCAATCCATCATCCAACTGTAAGCAAAAGATTTGAAAAAGAAACTGCAGTTGTGCTTTTTTCTATTTTACGTTTTATTCACACAACAAATGCACGCACATATAAAACAGCTTGTTAACATAATTAAGCGAATGACAATAAAGGTATAAAAAACATCTAAACACTAGGATTATGAGATGTGTGCACTATACTGTGGGTATAGAAAAGAATTACAGTTAATGAAAAGAATTATAAAATTATTTACTTTCAAATTATTTACATTTTGTTGCATTACAGCCTCAAATGAAACCACAACAAAACAGGATTTATCATTTATCAAGTCATTCCACAGATTTTCAGTAAAGTCTGTGCTCTGACTAAAGCATGGCAGCATATTTCCCTGTTCCTCTTTTAGTCGCCGTATGGTCAGTTTAATGGTGCACTTCAGGTGATGTTGAAATGTGAATCTTCTCACCCAAATAATTTTTGCAGAGTCCAGCAGGATATACTCCATCCATTTTCCCATCTATCCAAACACGTGTCCCACTTCCTACTGAAGAGAAACACTCCCACAACAGGACACTATACTGCCACACTTTACAGTAGGCACGGTAAACTGCATAGACTTTCTGCCAGATGTTTAGTTTCATTGCCAAAATTTTATATTTATTCTTACCTGACCACTATACCTTTTCCCACGTGACCTCAAAATCGAGTTGCTTTTTGCAAAGCTCAAATGAGACTTAATCTGGCTTGTTTCTTGGAACCTTCACATATAAATCAGATTCTCTGAGCATTTGTAATATTGTTGTCACATGCTCACAATGACTAATCTAAAGTCTTGTAACTTCTTCAGAGGTAGCCTCTCTCAGTAGTTTCCACCTTGCACTGCCATCTAATTAAGTGAGACTTGGTGTTAGCAAACAACTTGCACATCAGAATTATGGACTATGCTATATCAGGGATGGAAAAAGGCTTTAAACAACACAACCAAGTGCTTTATTGCACAAGGAATATCTCCTTTTATTCTGAAATAAACAAACTAATTAAACTTGTGGTGGAAGCCTGTAACCCTAATGCACAATCAAGATGAATTTTTAATTATTATTAATATATATTTCATAAATGCTAAAAAGAAATCCTGTTTTCATTTCAGGCTGAACATTTTGAAAGCGGGTCTTTCTTTTCTATACCCATTGTACCACTATTCTATCATGCCCTCAAACTCTCGCCAACTGACATCAGTAGATACAGCAGTAAACTGATAATCATGTTTAATTTTCTAAATTAAATCCCAATACATGTTGTGTGAGAAGCATGCATGGAAGGCCAGCATGGCATCTTCAGCATGCACAAGTGGACACTAAAATGCATCAGAGAACAGTGTTTAGTTGCCCTGTTTTCAAGCTGAACAACACAGACCTTTAAAACCTTGAAAGATTTAAATATGGCTAATGGGAAGCAAATGCTACGATATACAACACAATTTCATGTGAATATTTAAGCTGCAGACACCATGATATTTGACAGATAAATGACAGTTGCATCAAGAATTGCAGAGAGATGAAGTCTTTCACAATGGCTGTTAAGCATTTAAACAGACAAATCACAAGTGTTTCATGCAGCATCGAAGACACAAACACAACAATACCATGCAGGTCTTGTTTCAGCAAGATCATGCCATACCAAACATTTTTGTTTATTTCACACCAAAAAACATTCTATCACACGCTGAGCTGTTTGCAAACTCACATTTGGCAGATCAGGAACGGTCACATGATCCAAGTCTCTGAGGCCACTGCTGCTACCTGCCTTTCGTAAAAAACTGGCCACTGAACTGCTGCTATTTTCCTGGAAACCACCAGGAGACACCAAAAATATATACAGAACACACACACAGCTAATGTCAGTGCACTTCTTAAAGTAATAACTACAGCTAATGCAGGACAACATTAACTTGAGGGCTTATCTAAAGTGAAGCACTACACTCAGTAGTGTTCTGTTGTGGTCCAGTGGTGCATCTGTGTGGCACCAATCTACTTGTAATGATTAAAAAAAATTAATTTTCTTATTGCTACCAGTACCATAACAAATAGACAGCATTTAATTAGTACTATCCTATTCTGCTCTCAAAATGGCAGAAGCTGTACAATGTGACATCACAATAAACACTAGATTAAGTTTCACCATAAACCCTTATGCGAAATGGTGCTGAAAGGGAAGCTCACCACTGGGCTAGCACATCTGGAACTCGCTCTGGATGATGCTCTGGTGCTTGAGACCAAAATGCCACTATACTCTGACAACTAGGGAAATGTGAATGAGCAAACACACACACACACAGACACACACAGACAAACACACAGACAAACACACAGACAAACACAAACACACAGACAAACACACAGACAAACACACAGACAAACACACAGACAAACACACTTCTTTTACTAAAACCAAAAATGGGGCTGGGGTTATTTGGGATAACTGCAGCATTCTGGCAAATAGGGAAATCGCCAAACAATCCATGAAAAAATGCACCAATACAATAAGTCCAGTGTTAAAATAAGTTCAATCAGTGTTAAAAATTGTAAGTCAGAAGACATTCACAAAAGATGTCACTATACCAGTGATATCTCCAAGAACAAATTCTAATATTGCTGTTATATTGTCATATTGCCAGATCATGGACAGAAGATGTCAGAGAGCTGGAGAGCTGGTTTCACATCTATAATCAGCCAAACAGCTGATTCTTACTCTCAGTATTGGAGAATAAAAAGGTGCATCCCAGCAAAATGCAAGTTCTCAAATCAGATGGTGCCTATAAAAGGACAATTCGTAATTCAAAGAGCAAAAACATATAATCATTGATATTGTGAAGCATTCTCTTAGGATCCATTTATGTACCATTCATTGAAGGAATCTCAAATATCAGCATCTTGCACCAGTATGTTTTCTGCCTTTTGAGATTCTTCATGACAGAATTTTGTGGCTACACATTTCTGTTTTGTTTTACTACCTTTGAAAGAGATGCAGTGTGAATAGCTATGAATGGCTGTTTATAGCCATAAGTGATGATACAAACTGTGGACATGCAATAGCATTAAAATTAACAATGTATTCAGTGACAAATCACCAGGGTCTAAGAGGAATAAGGTGACGAAATGCCATGTAACAGGAAATAATCCACTTCAGGGAAATCATACCAAACTCAGGCCATATGACCATACCCAATTATGGATAAAAAAGCATGCCCCCAAGTGTTTTATTTCCTATATGTTAATGGATGCAAAAATAACGATGTTTTTGCAAAGCATGCACAGTTAGTTTCCACATAAGTAAACGTCAGACATTTTTCTTACAGTATGACTACTGGAGCGCAGAGATGTACTGCTGAGACTGTTTTCATATAAAGATCCCTAATAAGCATGAAAGAAACAAGACAGAGTGAACAGAGAGAACATACACAAACACACACTTTGGTTCACTAAAATATTCTAAGTTATTCTCAATTTATGTACCCTCATTCACATTTAGGCATGTTTCTGTGAGGTAGAAGGAAAGGAAATCCACATGAACACAGTGAGAACCTGCAAAATTCTACTAAATCATTGAATCAGGGACCAGGGAGCTGCGAGGTAGCAACACACGCACCGTGGCACCATACTGCCCAGGTAAGTCATCATAAATAATTGGTAGTTAACATTAACCAGATTTGAAAGTATTTTTGATAGAGAACTAAACTAATATAAATCATCATTATAGGTATGTACACAGCAGACACATCAGAAAATGTTCCTGTGAGCTGCATATAATATATTTCTACCTGTCTTTTTAACTTTAATTAAGGACACCTACTGCTGCTTTCAACAGATTATTGTGTTTCCATTTAATTTTACAACAGGACAGCTATAAATGTCAAGTGCTGTGCCACCTGCATGATTCCACTGGATTTTCATAGCATTTACTCAAAAGCTG
The DNA here is from genome assembly GCF_030014155.1 of Tachysurus vachellii. Classification (NCBI taxonomy): domain Eukaryota; kingdom Metazoa; phylum Chordata; class Actinopteri; order Siluriformes; family Bagridae; genus Tachysurus; species Tachysurus vachellii. The sequence continues at coordinate 5,071,968 of NC_083467.1, forward strand.
TGTTTGAAAACTGGTGAAGCGTGAAGGCTTTATGTACACTCACCATCTATTTATGCAGTTATTCAATCAGCCAACCACAAGACAGCAGCACAATGCATAAAACCATGGAGATGCAGTTCAAGAGCTTCAGTTAATGTTCACATCAAACTCCAGAATGAAGAAAAAATTTGATTTCTGGTACTTTTACTGTGTCATGGTTGTTAGTAGCAAATGAGCTGGTTTGAGTATTTCAGAAGCCGCTGATCTCCTGACATTTTCACACACAATAGACTCTAAAGTTTACACAGATTGGTGCAAAAAACAAAACACACTGTGTGTGGAAGATCTGCATGTGTACTGGTATCAACTTAAAGTTGACAGTAAACATATATAACTGTGTAGAAGTACATAGTTTAATATATAAAATAAATGTATTTAACTATCGGGCTGTGGAGACTCAGTCAGTTGGTTAAGTTTCTGAGCTGAAGGTAATAGGGTGGTGAGTTTAAAAGCAGGATTGCCAGAAAGTCACAGATTGGTATCACAGGTCCACCACAAACTACTACTTTTAAACAACTACTGGTCTGTGTACATGGATCTGTACAAACAGTTGTATGCGCATGTAAGAATCTTTACTCCACATTATATCCATCTTCTGGAATTCAAGTCTCTGGGATTGAACCTTACTAAAAATACAGTGAGGGAAAAAGCTATTTGATACGCTGCTGATTTTGTATGTTTGCCCGCTGACAAAGAAATGATCAGTCTATAATTTTAATGGTAGGTTTATTTTAACAGTGAGAGACAGAATAACAACAAAAAAATCCAGAAAACACATTTCAAAAAAGTGATTTGCACTTTAATCAGTGAAAGAAGTATTTGATCCTGTATAAATTGGCATGATTTCTGGCTCCACGATGTCTTTTTTACAGGTAATGAGCTGAGGGAGTGCTCCTAATCTCAGCTCGTTAACTGTATAAAAGACCCCTCTCCACAGAAGCAAATCAATCAATCAGATTCCAAATGCTCCACCATGGCCAAGACCAAAGAGGTGTCCAAGGATATCAGGGACACGACCCATCCTCAAGTAGCTTGGTGAGAAGGTGACAACAGTTGGTGCAATTATTCACAAATGGAAGAAAAACTAAATCTGTCAATCTCCCTCGTTCTGGGGGTCCATGCAAGATCTCACCTCATGGAGTTTCAATTATCATTAGAATGGTGAGGAATCAGCCCAGAACTACACAGGAGGATCTTGTCAATGATCTCATGGCAGCTGAGACCATAGTCACCAAGAAAACAATTGGTAACACACTTTGCCGTAAAGGATTGAAATCCTGCAGCACCCACAAGGTCCCTCTGCTCAAGAAAGCACATGTACAGGCCCATTTGAAGTTTGCCAATGAACATCTGAATGATTTAGGGGAGAACTGGGTGAAAGTGTTGTGGTCAGGTGAGACCAAATCCGAGCTCTTTGGCATCAACTCAGCTTGTTGTGTTTGGAGGAGAAGGAATGCTGCCTATGTCCCCAAGAACAACATCCCCACCGTCAAACATTAAGGTGGAAACATTATAATTTGGGGTGTTTTTCTGATAAGGGGACAAGACAACTTCACCACATCAAAGGGCAGGGCCATATACCCTCAAATCTTGTGAGAACACCTCCTTCCCTCAGCCAGGGCATTGAAAATGGGTTGTGGATGCGTATTCCAGCATCTCTTCATGGAACCCCCGAGGCAGACGTGTTTTCTCTGTTCAGCTGCAGACTCACTCAATACACCATGGTGACCAAACTGCAGCCTCCAGTAACACTAAAGGGGTAGGTGTGTGTGTTTATCAACAACTCATGGTGGGGAGATATACAGACTGTTTAAAAGCACTGTTCGCCAGATGTGGAGTTTTTATTACTGAAACGCTGTCCCCTACTATCTACTAAGTAAATTTACTGTTTACATTCCTCCATGAGCCAACTCCACAGGCAATGATGTAAGCAACACAATGCTTTCAGCACATTAGAGAATGGTTATCTTAATTCTGTTTTTAATCGCCGCTGGGGACTTTAATCAGTGCAATTTACGGACTGTGCTTTCCAAGTATCACCAACATGTGGACATTCCCACCTGCAATAAGAACACGCTGGACAATGTTTACAGTAACATTCATGGTGCATACAGGACCCAGCTTACAAACAAAGACTCAAAGAACAAACCCTGTCACCAAACAGATTAAGATCTGGAACCGACAGGCATCTTGCAGGACTGATTTGCTCTGACTGGGATGTGTTTTAAGCTGCAGCAACTCAGAAGGACTCTTCTGTCAGCATACAGAACTTTGCTGAGTATGTGACTGGGTACATTAGTGCTTGTGTTGATAACATCGTACCCACCATACAAGTCATGAGGTTCCCGAATTAGAAGCCCTGGATTAACAGTCAGGTACTCCTCATGCTATGTTCTCAATCATTTGCATTCACATCTGGCAATGGGACAGAGTACAAAGCTGCTAAGTACGGTCTGAAAAAGCTGTTACAGACGCCAAGAGACAGTATAGAGAGAAGCTGTTTAGTTTCTATTCTAATGCTGATTCCTGTAGCACATCACAGACTACAGACCCAGCGCGAGCACTACTATCAGCCCCTAAGACAGCCTGCCAGATGACCTCAACAACGTCTACGCTTGCTTCAAGACCTCTTGTCAACCCCCATTCTTCCCTCCTACTGTATCATCAGCTGTGGTACACAAAACACTGTGGAAGATCAACCCCCATAAGGCAGTGGGGCCAGACAATATCCTTGGGCGGGCCCTCAGAGCTTGCGCTACGGAGCTGGCTGATGTACTCACCATTCTTCAACTGCTCCTTCAGTCAGAGAACCGTACTCACCTGCTGTAAGACCACAAACATCGTCCCCCTTCCCAAGAAGATTACAGACCAGTAGCACTCACTCCAATCATCATGAAGTATTTTGAGAGAGTGGTGCTCGCCCATATTTAGAGCTGCATACAGGACATATTGGAACCCCTGCAGTACTCATACCGGCCCAACAGGTCCACCTCAAATGCCATTGCTGCTGCGCTCCATATTTCCCTCTCATAACTGGAAGACAAGAACAGCTACATCAGGATGCTCTTTACTGACTACAGTTCCGCCCTCAACAGTGTCATCCTCCAAAAACTCACCCACAAACTGTCTGCACTAGGACTACACCCTAACTCTGCGAATGGCTTCTGAACTTCCTGACTGGCAGGATTGGAAATAGAACCTCAGCCACCATCACAACAATCATTGGCACCCCATAGGTATGTGTTCTCAGTCCCATCCTCTATATATTGTTCACACATGACAGCTCACAAGGAAAAATTGTAAATAATTGGAAAAAAAAAAGATGTTTGTGTTTGTATTTGTGTGTGTTTGATTCTTACTTAATTTTACTTTTTTTTTTTACATAGTTTTTTTTTTACTTGTCGGGCATTCACTGTGAACAGCAAATAAAGAATTTCTTGGGAAACTTGTTTCCTTACTGTGCATATGACAATACATGCTTTAAATCTAAATCTAAATTACAATGAGCCAAAAAACACAACCAAGGCAACAAAGAAGGTCTCTAGAGCTTAATCCCATCGAAAATCTGTGGAGGGAGCTGAAGGTTCGAGCCGCCAAACATCAGCTTCAAAACCTTAAAAGGTAGGGTCTCCGATATTTGAGAAATGCTTCAGAAAACTGAGTCAAGACAACAAACTAAACAAAAATCAAAACAAACGTGCAGCCAATGAGCAGAAAGGGGTGCGTCTTGTCAATATGGGCAGAGAGAGTGTTCAGTGCGCATGTGTGAAATTAGCAGAAAGCAGTTTTAACATTGACATGGAGGATAAAAACAAAGAAAGAAAGCGAAGAATGGCTTACGATAAGGCAAGAAGTAGGACCCGTGTTAATATAGGATCAGCTTTCCAGCGCTGGAGAGAACTGAAGAAGCGAGAAGTTGGCCGCATATTAACAGATTTGAGTTTCCTGAGTCAATAACTCCTGAGCTAAACACTGTTACTACACAAATAACACCTCTTTTCTATCATAGTAATGTAGAGAGGCAGTTACAACCGCGTTTTGCTAGTAACAGCGTTTAGCTCAGGAGTTATTGACTCGGGAATCTCGAATCTGTGAATATGTGCAAATGCACACATGCGCACTGAACACTCTCTCCGCCCATATTGACAAGACCCGCCCCTTACTGCTCATTGGCTACACGATTTTTGTTTTGTTTGGTGGCCTGACGCATTTCTCAAATATTGGAGACCCTACCTTTAAGGAGTGGGACAAAATCAAAAATTTTGTGGGACAAAAATGTGTGCAAACCTGGTGCCAAATACAAAAAATGTCTGTAACCGCTGTGATTGCCAACAAGGGTTTTGTACTAAGTACTAAGTCATGTTTTGCAAAGGGATCAAATATTTATTTCACTCAATAAAATCCAAATCAATTTAGAACTTTTTTGAAATGTGTTGTTCTGGATTTATTCTGTCTCTCACTGAGTATAAAATTATAAAATTACTACCATTAAAATTATAGACTGATAATTTCTTTTTCACTGAGCAAACGTACAAAATCAGCAGGGGATCTAATCATTTATTCCCTCACTGTATGTGGTCTTAGTGTCCAGAGGAGGAAAATCAACATGCACAAACCTAAAAATATAAAGAAAAATAAAATGTTCTGCATTGAGCTGTCAACCAAGATGCTGCTATACAAGCATCTCTTCAAACTCATTAAAGGCCCATGTTTGAAAATTTGACTTCTTTGCAGTGTTTATGTTGTCAAAAGATGATAAAGGTTAAGCTTTGGTGCATAATTAATCTATCATTAATTATTTCAAATCCAACTGCATTGGATAACTGACTCTGACAAACTGATACTACCTCAGTTTCAACTGACTCTTTTCCCCCCTAATTTAGTCAATTTTAATACCTCTGGACAGCACTTTGCAGTTCGGGCGGCCCGCCTAAGCTGGGAAACCCTACCGCCTTAACTAGGTCGTCCAAAAAAAAAAAAAAAAATCCACTGCACAAAAGGCTGTCAAGTGCACCTCAGAGAATAGCGCGAACGCGCTTCACACCGCAAGCGGGCACGCGCGCCACACGGCCGAAATGAGAGAAAGACGTGGTCCGTCACTGTCTGGAGGATAACTAGCCAGTTGATAAAACGCGTGTCCATGAGAACTGTAAGTGGACTTATGTTTTGGGTTTATTTAAGCCTGTTATTGTATTAGTCTATAGTTCTTGCAAATTTAAAGGAAGTTAGCTGGTGATTTTGTTGTTTGAGTTCTTCACCTGTACATGCTTCATTATGTACATGCTACAGTATTTTTACAACATTCCTACATACAACATTCTTTATCCAAATAATTGTTAAATGTAGTACAGAATCTGTGGTCTATCTCACAAAGAACAACCCCCCCCTGTCTACAGTTAGAGCCCAACACTCGCAGTGTCATCTATAATACAACGTGCATGATTATTAGCCTCCTTCTGAGACAACCCATGTATTCCACTCCAGTTTTGCAACAGAACAACTTCTAGTGAAGAAATCGCTGAATGTGAGTTCATGCTTCATGAAATATATTCAAATAAAAGTCATGCTGAAAATTACTTAAATAACAGTGTGATTTTCTAAAGCATACAAAAGACCTTTCGGCACATGGTTAGTGGTGATACTAACCCGACTGGAATTTGTTCTGTAATCATTGTCGTTGCCGTTACTCTGTTGGAGGAAAAATAATGGTACAAAGGGACATGCAACATTAATGCCTTTTCCACCAGTGTTAAAGGCAAATATGTGCTTAAAAAACTTTGAGACATTGTCTCTTCAATGTGGTTAACATACAATATCAGAAGAGATCTTCATCTTCTTTTTCTTCTTCTTTGTGCTCTTGTGAGAATTAAATAAAGATGTATGGGATAGCTACGTTTGATGGATTGTGGGGGGAAAACATAGAAATATATTAGAATAAGGCAAACTGTTGTTAAATCCAGGTTACACTGTAACCATTTAGTGTTGAAGACCTGGTTTAATATGCCAACTTCACTAAAAGCCAAACAGTAATATGCTAGGAAGTCATGCAGTATGCTCATCATTGTATAGAAACACAATAATAAGTTAGAGAAGTAGAAGAATAAACAGATTGTATGGTCCTCACCATTTTTAGTAATCCAACATTTAAGATTTTGATATGTAGCTATTGTCCCTAGAAATTAAACCAACATTCAAAAAGGTGGTAAAAATAAGTACATGCTATTTTTTAAAGAGAGGAATTAGCAGCCATGTATTACTAAATAAATACACAGGATTAGTAAATCTTCAAGAAGTGTGACTTTGTCAGTTGTCACCAATGAACAACAAGAAAGATTGTGTACAAATGAGGAGCCTTCAAGACAAGTGGAAACTCAATGTCCCGAAAGATTAATCCCAAGGTCTGACTGTATAATGCAAAGCAACTCATATCAACTGTTATGCACTGTGCTGGTGTGGTAATATGGCCTTGTTTTGTAGCCACAGGACCTGGGAAAGTTTATATAATTGTATACCAGAATTTTCTTAAGACAAATGTAAGCCAAGACAAAATCCAGAGCTCAACCCCAGTGAGATGCTGCGATGGGATCTTCAGAGAGCTGTACATAAACAATGCCCTCAAACATCAGTGTACTGAAGCAATGTTGTTAAAAAAAAAAAAAAAAAAAAAAAAAAAAAAGTGCATCAACATTTCTCCAAACATTTTCTCCAAACATCCAAACAGAGACTGAAACTCTTACCAAAAAAACAACAACATTTATTTCAAGTTATTGTTCTTAAAAGTTGTTAATTATTAAATAGGGTGAACTTTATATTTCCCACCTGGTTTCTGAATGCGGTTTTATTTTTCTGGAAAAATTACTACACCTGTAATTTCTTTTTTTTGTTTGTTGGTTGTTTGTTTATACAAGTTATTGAGGACCACACCAGTGTTATGAACTGAAGTAAGGGCGACTCTCTTTTCTCATTTTCTCAGGCTGTGTATAATTAGAGCTACAAATAAAGTCCACAGCTGTACTATATATTTCAAAAACAGTATTTTCATGTATGTGTGTTTATACAAGATGGTTATTTGCCATACCAGATCAATGCTTATGCTCTGAAGTTACAACATTTTAGTATTCCTCATACATAAAGTAATAAGAACCTTATATAATACAGTTTACTAAAAAAGAATCAAAAAAAAAAAACAAAGCACAAAAACAAAGAAGAAACACAAAAGAAATCAATTCCCCATTCTACAAAATGTTCACTTTAACTGTGAACTCTTTAAATGTTCAGAGTAACTGTGAACATAATTTTTTGTGTTATCCTTTTCTAAAAACACCAAAATTAATATAAGAACGACCTGCAATTTAGCTTTTTAGTTATAATAGGTGTGTTAGAGTAGAGTAAGGAAAAATAGGAAGGGCTATAGTTGAGAACCACTGATTTACATCAGGCAGTCGTTCAGTTACTGATAAAATCCTCATTCTCAAAAAGCATTTGCATAATTCTTACCCCAATCTGTGAATCAACTGACTCCAAATCCAACTATACAAAGAAACAGGGCCAAGTTTATGGCTAAACTTAAAAATGTCAAATAATAACTAGGGATGCACCGATCCGATATTTTGGATCGTACCGACGCCGATCCAAGCATATTGAGTGGATCGGGTATCGGTGGTGCGTGACCGATCCAAATCCGATACCTGTGGTGGTTAATTAACGAACGTCAAACATCATAGACTATTGCTTGAACTTATAAGAAAAATACACTTATATATTAAATTGCATTAATGAAAATAAATACAATAAATTTTATAGGAAATATGTTGCACAACCGCCTGCGACAGACAGGCACGTTTAGCAGGCACCCTTTCCATTTACCTCAGTGTGTTAAACATGCCGCTCATTTGGAAGTATTTTACGCTTGATTCAGCAAAGTGTAGCACTGCAAATTGTAATGTCTGTAAAGCCAAAGTTTCAAGAGGGGAATGTAGTATTTTGAATTACAATACGACAAATTTAATCAAGCATCTTCAGAAGCATCCTGCAAAAGAACTCATGGAGTTTGCGCAAGTTAAGCAGAAAAAGGATGATCCGTCAAAGCAGATGACCCTGACTGATGCCCCGTCCCCGCTGGAAAACCCCCCGAGAAGGGGAGAACCGGGTGCAGAACAAAGGGGGACGGGGGAGAGGGCATGGAGGTGAGTGTTGCCTGTGGCCCCGGAAGGTAAGCGGAGAAGTCAGGGCGAATCCTGAAACAGGTTTATGTCATTGGTGACGTCTATATACTTAGACATGGTTGTTCCATTTGTTGTTGCAATGTTGCATTGCACTTTTTTTGATGAGTGCAAGGTTTACTGTTTAATACATTTTGCATTGTGTTTCAAGAGTTCTAATTTAAGATTCACTTTAAAATATTGCCTTTTCTTCAGAAAAAAATTTAATAATTGCAGTATATATGGTTTAGATTGTTATACCACTAACTGTTAAAAGTACTGTTCGCTACTGTATTAATACTTTAATTAATACTTTACTTTAATTTCTTGTGTTTTCATTTTTCATCCAGTAATGGGCATTTTTGTATTTCTTTGCCAGAAACAAATAAATCTTAATAACTAAGCGAGTTGTGTACATTCTTTAGTTTTAAAGGTATAAAAGAACACAGATATCGGATCGGAATGGTATCGGCCGATACTGGCAAACTCTGGTATCGGAATCGGATCGTAAGAGGAAAAAGTGGTATCGGTGCATCCCTAATAATAACCCAAATTCCTCATAAAAACGACAGGTCCATAACATGAAAATGACTTTTAATCATATGATCATATTTTTAAACAATTTGCTCACGCAAATATAGGTGTTATTCCATTCATATGATGGAATTTCTAATCTGGCAGGACAGAATGGCAATGCACACCTCTATAATTGGTATAGAAATTGATACAGGTGAATTTAACACTTGCAGTGGAAGCTGAACCATCTATACAGTGTACTTGTGTTACTGAAAAATACATAAATAAGTAAATATAAATTTCTGTCCACTCACCCGCACACTGGTTTTGCTCCCCAATGACATACAATCTTCATCATCTGACACCTGTAAAGACACGTAGATCAAAAACAAAACAAAAAAAAGATCAGATTATAAATTTAGACAAGTCGATTCCAACATTTTGATGGTTTTTTTGCATGTAATATAGCTGAGCCACACAAGCTGAATCACAACTTATTCGTTTTTTTACGAGTTTTAGTATTTTTTATAACATCAAGATACACTGCATGGTACTGCCAGAACTACTCTGAGTTCATGAACTCATGCTCATGTAAAATATTAATGATGCTAAAATTTGCATTATGTGGCATGAGCACAGGAGCCTATTATTATTCATAATGATTGAAAGTTACATGACATCTTTACACAACAGATTTATTAAAATAGATATTAGTTTGTGCTGCTGCAGTAAGGGTTGCTTATTTTTATGCAAGTATGCTAAAGGTTTCAACAGCCTGCTATGAAAAGAGCCAGGGTAAAATAAAAAGGACAGAAAGCACAATTAAGAATCAGCAGGTGAAGGAAAAGAAGAGAAGGATATACAAACCGAAACATGTCTCTCTGAGTGGCGTGTATACCGCTCACTGTCCTCCTGTTAGGACAAAAAAAAGGAAAAAAAAAAATAGAGGGAGAAAAGCAAAAAGTAAAGGAAACACAAAGAGAATACAGCCCGATTCACAGCATTTGTTGTTGTTTTTTTTTGGTTTTTGGACATGCATACAGTCAGGTCCATAAATATTTCAATATCAATAAAGAAGAGATTTGAAAAAAAAAACAAAAAACAATAAGCTCGTTATATTGTAGTAAAAATGATGAGCTTAAACTTACTGTTCTCACTTCCTGCTTGTTAATGGGGCACTGTGCCTTTAGATTTGCAATTGTACAGCACTTTAATTCCTTAAATGGAGTTGTGGGTTGAATAAACTCTACTGTTCAGCATTAATGTCAATTATATAGCCTAACAATATCCGCAAACAATGATGTGTTCTACACCATTTGCTCAATATTTTTTAAAAATTAGAAACAGTTACCTCTTAATCATTAACACATGATATAAATACCCTCCTATACAAACTTTCCTTCTTACTCTTATCAGTCATTAAAACAATATTGCAATACAATATTGTATCAATATTATCAATAAATGTATAAAAAGTGCTCACTCTTGCTAATGGATCTTATAATGCCATACACTACAGCGTTTTGATGAAAGTACTGCAATTCAGTTACATTGAAACCTCATTATTGCAATATTTTGTCAAAAAAAAAAAACACATACACAAAGAGAGAGAGCGAGAGAAGGTGAGAGAGAGAGTGAGAGAGAGAAAGAGAGGGAGAGAGAAATTAGCTCCCAGAGTTCCACAAAAAAATATCTAGCAATACCATCCACTGCTCAATGTCCCCCCATTTGTTTTCCAGGTTTTCCAGACCATAGTACTTCTGAGGAAGGATTGCAGATGGAAACAAAGGGCAGAACAAAAAGAGAGGGAAAAAACATCAAGATAGAAAAAAACATTGTTTCTACTGCAAAGTGAAGGCTTTTAATGTTGTATATTTACATTCATGAGGAAAAAAAAGATACACCCTCCTTCAGTTCAATCTTTCTATTTATCAGGGCTAAAATGACATTTGTCTAGTCCTCATCAACTTCTTTAAACAAGAAAATAACCTCAGATGACATTGACATAAAGGTGATATGTTTTTTTTTTTTTGCAGCTTCATGGTTCTGGAGGGATGTTGTTTTGTCTCAGTGTGTACTGTACCAAATGTACAGGATTGAAATAATAATAAAGCCCCCTGACTTGAAGCAATGTTGTAAAGAAGAATGGGCCAAAGTTTTTACAAAAGGATGTGAGAGACTGCTAAACTGAAAGAAAGAATCTGCTACATGTAGTTCTACACGGTACTGAATTATAAGGTGCATTTATTTTTCCCTCTGGATTTTGTAATGCTAATGACATTACATCATAAATAAATACATCATTACATAATTACATCATTTTGTAATGATAGTTTACTTTTTGGGAAAAAATTAATACAATTAACTCATTTGTCTGTTAGTAGAAGTTGGTGAGGACCACGCAATTGTTATTTAGGCCTTGACAGATTTCAGAGCCGTGTACAATTTTTTTCCAATGACTAGACATGATATCTGTGATATTTAAAGTGTGCACAGATAAAACTAGCGATATATAAAAAAAAAAAAATCATGTTACAGATGCATATCTACAGTCAACTTCTGATTTATTGGCACCTTGCAAGAGTATAAACAACAAATTATATAAAATACACAAAGATCCAAATCTTCTATTAGAATAATTTATGACACTAAATGTTTAAAATTTTTATTCATTTCCATAAAGGGTGCCAATATATCTAGAGTTGGCCCAAATGGACAAGCAAGGGTCCTACCTTCTGGACCTGAAATATCTACAGGACAGATGGACAGAAGGAACATCAGAAAAGCACGAATGGAAGGTGAGCAGGAAAGCCAAATCAATATGAGACAGAGAAGAAAAAAAAGATTTTTTACAAGAGGCATTTTGTTTAAACAGAAATGTAAATATCAAACAAAATTAAGTCTAAAAACAAGTTATTTTCAAAATAATGCAAACCTTAATAGGATGACTTCAGTTGACCTGATCAGTCTATAGCAGTGACCACAAAATTTTATGTGGCAGATGTAAAATTTGCTATATAGTAGCTTATTGCATAATTTAAAGGAGATAACCTTCTGACCAATTGCAACATTATGAGAGTAATGTAATATTCAGTTGGTAATCAAGACCATCCAGTGTAGAGTCTAGCAGCCCATTTGAGTGGGTTTATAATTACCTTTTTTCTACTGTCTTCAACAGTAGCAAATGTGTTACCCATCACCAGTGAGACACACATAAAGAGCTAATATCACAGACCATGTACGATACAGTGTTCACATCTACATTTCCAGCCCAACTAAATCTCAAAACCAAACCCAAGACCTGATACTAACTCAAATGATCAAGGACAAGAAAGGGAAGATGCAGAGTCTTTAAACAGACCCAAACTGTCAACCCCAATAACTCCTGGACCTTATACAGACATTTGGAGGGATGGATTTTTGGACAGACAAGACAGAAACATAATGCCTCAACCACCTAGTATTTTGCTTATATCTTGAGGAGCCAGTGAAATCCACAGCTACTCACAGGACAACAACAGGCCACACAGTCCAACAAAGCAGGGATTATGGAACACTGGGAAGAAGAAAACTAATACTGAATAAAATCTCTATTCTTAGACATCTCAGCAAAAGTGGAAGAGAGTTCCTGGTCTAATGAGTCCAAAATAAATCTTTTGGCCCTGTCATGAAATGTTTGATGAAAACCCAACACTTCTAATAACCCTCACAACAACATCCTCAAAGTATAACATGGCTGAGGAACCTGGTCAGGATTGAGGGCAAAATGACTTAAAATTCCTGTTCAGTCTTCATGCAATCTGGAATGGGAGGAATCCAGATGTTCAAAGTTGACTTATACCAGAAGACCTGCAGCTTAATAACTCATTTGTTACACCACCATGTAGCTGATTGGAAGATAAGAATCAGTTGTTCTTTCACTTTTATATAATTTATTCCTGTATGCTGTTGAATGTTACTAAATATTCTTGTATTGTGCCAAATGTAATACTTTGTTTGCAGAAGCAGGAACATTTGTGGGAAGCAGGCAGGCACCTTCTCAGCAGGCACCTTCTTTCTGCACATACCAAATTATCTATACTAACTTATGACAACCAAACTCCCCTTGATGTACAGACCTCTGTTGTAGATTTACAGCCTGAAATTTGGGGGCCAGGTTCTCATCCATCTCTGGTTCTTTCTGCCATTACTTGCTGGTGTTTGAAGCCTTTGCCAATGCACCATTCACAAATAGAAATACCACGGGATACACAGTAAACAAGGAGACAATAATTAGGTTCTGAGTTCTGTCCACATTTAAAAGTGCATTCTCTAATCACAACCTGGTAAATGGGCAGGCCAGGACCCAGCATACTATTGGTTAGATTGCACATCTGCAGTGGGGGGGATTATGGGTTTCAGCCCTCATTGGACTTTGAGTTTACCTTAGTGAACTGTCAGATCATTTTTCCTTTGAAGTGTAGTTATTATTGCTGATTATTGGTGATTTCCACAGGATGTGATGGTTCAGTGGTTAAAGCTTTGGGTTACTGATCAGAAGGTCGGGGTTCAAACCCACAAGCTGCTGAGACATCAACGTTGGGTCCTTGAGGAAGGCCCTTAACCTCACCTGCTCCAGGGGTGCCGTACTATGACTGACCCTGCGCTCTGACCCCAGGCTCATAATAACCTGGGATATGCGAAAACTTAAAGCATTTCACTGCATACTTAACTTGACTTGCAAGAATCTGAAGGAGTTAAAACATATGCAATTACACTTGCACAGATATCCTTAAATCCATAGCTCCACTGAGAACCAGAAAACCAAAAGTCATTAACAATTATATACTGTATTGTATAGTATAGAATAGTATAGTATAGTATAGTATAGTATAATATAGACATCTATTCACCGGCCCAGTCAAGTATAGAATCAATTTTAAAATGTCTAGTACTTATACTTCAGACAACACACCTTAATCTACTAATACTTTACTGCCAACCATTCCATTTCGTGAATAAAACAAAGGGTGAGCATGCATGCTTTGTTGCTGCCTGCAAACTGTGTAATATGTTACCTGTGGAATACATTAACTACTGACAAATTAAAATCTTGCCTTAAGACCAATTTTTTCTCCTTGGCATTTGACTGTGTTTAATCCTTAATATTTTACATCATATGTCCATTCATTTACACTTTGTAGCTTTTATTATATTTTAGTGTGTCTGGTCACCCTGTCCTTTGCTGTAATGTTGATGTGCCAATTCCAATTCACAGCAGTGTGCTCTAGAAATAAACTTAAATAAATTAGAATAAGAGGTTGGCCATACAGACAGTCCATGTAAAATCCACCAAATTCCAAATGATTGGCTGCATCAAGGTCTTCGAATTACTTGAAACTTATTCTAGGCTAAGGCTAATATTTAAAACTGAAAATTAACTTAGATTAGTACTTCTAATCTGATACTTGATACAAAATATAGTGAGATTAACATGAGAGGGGAATTTAATTTCCTGTACAAAAAATGTTGCCATTTATTAAAGTGATCCAACAAAGCTGTTATATAGTCTATAGTACTGTGCTGAATCCACATTAAAACGTTATGATTTGTAAGTGAAAATTAACAGTAGCTGGATATTATACTGCTGGTTGTATGAGTTTTAATTAGAAACCAGTTTTTACCTCTTTTTGTTGTCTCTCCAGCTCCTTCATGCGGATTTCACGAGCCTCTGCCCTTGCGGCCCTCTTAGCTGCAAGTCGGGCCTCTGCCTGAAGGAGAAAGTTTTATAGTTTTACTATAACTTGTCAACACTTGTGTTCTATTCCCACCTTAAAACAAAACAAAAATATTGACATATCTCAGTAATTACATTTTATATTTACATACACAATTCTGCAATTCTTTGAAAATACAATCTATAGAAAACTACAAAATACCATAACCAAAAAGACTGGCCTCAGTGGAATAGGGCTGGCATGTAAATAAAGACAAGAAAGTTCAGATCAGGAAGTGAAATGTGGCACAGTTGGGTTAAGGTCTGGGTTGGGTTAAGGTCTGGGTAGTTAAGGTCTGGGTAAGGTCTTTTTTGCCCTGCTGAAGTCCTTGGCAGTGAGTTGGCAGTGTGTTTTGGATTATCATCTTGCTGCATGATGAAGTTCCTCCCAATTAGATGCATTTCTCAGTAGATTTCAGAGAAACTTTTTACAAATTCATTCTGTTGATATCATCAAGAGCTCCATCATCAATACAAATCAGACAGAATGTGGCAGCCATGAAAGCCCAAGCCAATGCACTACCATCACCATGCTTGACCCATGAGTTCTGGATATTGCTCATATCTTTTTTCCTCTCTAAACTTTGGCCTTTCTCTCAGAAATGTTGTTGTTCATATCTTTATTTTTTAGTGAATTCCAATTCTGATTCCGACTGCTGATGAGAGGTTTGCTTTATGTGGTATAGCCTCTATTTTAAAGTCTCTTAAAGTCTTAATTGAACAGTGGACTGTAACACCCACACTCTACCCTGTGGAGGATGTTGTTTATGTCACTGACTGCCATTTTGAGGTTAAAAAAATAAAACCATGTACGATGAAGAGAGTGGCCCAGTTGCAAGATCCTGTGCTCTCACATTGACTCAGCCACTGAGAGGTTAACTCAGTTAACATTCAGTGCCAGTCCCAAGCCTAGATAAAATGGGAGGGTTGAGTCAAGAATAATATGCAGTGTAAAACCTGTGCCAACAATGCATGCAACAAATCTTTGCTCTGTCCTTGACCCTTTTTGAATCAATTCCATAATCTTATCAGTTAATTTGCCAGTTTAATGAAAATAACATTCAAAATATAAAAATAAATAAAAACACTTGTTTTAGAGAGATCATTCTCATGAGAATCCCAGAAAGGTGGATGAACAGACAGAAGGACAACCTGATAATGTAATGCTTCCACCTCCTGCCATAAAAAGCTGGAGCCATAAAAAACATTGAAAAATCCTGAAAAACTGATAATGCTTTTTCCTTTCTAGATTTTTTTAATTGTGGGAAAAAACCAAGGAACTACACACAACAAATTAGTGAACTCATTTTACCATAACAGGAAGTTAGATAGCTGAGTCATTTATCACACCCTTCCTGTACTATTCATAGAAAATGAGTTGTAACAAGACCCCAATCACTACTCCGTTTCATACAGAATTACCATTAAAACACACATATACATATACACAAAACATAGTATGCAGCAATGAACCCCATTTGACTCATAAAAGCAAGTGAATATATTTTTAATAATATAATCAGTATTATACATACTGGACCATCCTCTGTTTATAGAGCAAAATTCTTTTGTCAGAAATAAATGACTAGTTATATTGGTCTTAATTTATGTTTGTGCTGTCTTTCTTTTTTATGTTCTTTAATTAATAATATTACTTATATTATTAATACTTTAATGATATTACAAATATTATAAGTACTAAGAGCATTCACGTAACTCTCTTAACTATCAATAAGAGCATTTGCTAAATCCTGCAAATGGAAATGAATAAATAAGTAGTTTAAACTTGACACCAGAATCAGTAAATAAAAGTGCAGAACCATTGCAAATTATGATTTAAAGCCAAATCAATCAATTAAATTATGTGTACACTGGTTAGTCTTTTAATGTGGAAATTTACACACATTTAGGAGGAGAATTAAATATTATATCCAACATTACATTTTAATAAATACAAAGGTTTTGTGTAAATATTAAAATGAAGGATCAACAAATAATGGGCAAAAATTGCAGTGTTCTGGGAAATGCCAGAGCAAGAGCACAATTCAAGTTCAAAAAATTAAAAAGGCAAAACCACAAAACACTAACAAAAAGTATGTAAACCTTTGACCTACTAAACATCTTAATTGCATAAGTTTTAAAATGGAAATAGAGCAGATGTCTAATTAACCTAACTGCATGAAAACTGTGAAGCTGTGAATTTGAATGCCTATATCTATATACACGTTTGGCCTCTGCTGTATATGTGGGAAATGAAACTACAAAACTAAAAATCTTTAGTGCTATCTGTACAAGACGTTGAAGATACAGAAAAGCCTGTACCAAACATCTAATCTGGTCTGTTTTCAGACAATTTTAATCCTTCTATCAAGCTTGGAAAGTTCAGTCAATAGAAGTGGCACAAGCTCTCACTAGAGCTTGCCACACAGGATGAATGTTTGACTGCATTATGCAAGGGAGACATGTTCTTTGTGGCCAGGAGTGGAATCTGCACTCTCATGTCCAAGGCTTCTTTTGTGGCAGGCCACATGCTCTCATTCAATTACTCTCAACTACACGTTAGTACATTTCAGAAGTGAACCAGAATTAACGGTCTGCCAATTAGGAAAAACGGATTAGGAATTATCTCTGTAGGTATGGCTTAAAGGTAGGATCTCTGATGTTTGAGAAATGCTTCAGAAAACTGCGTTGGGCCGACAAACTAAACAAAAATCAAAACAAAAGTGTAGTCAATGAGCAGAAAGGGGCGGGTCTTGTCAATATGAGCGGAGAGAGTGTTCAGTACGCATGTGTGAGCAGATTAGCAGAAAGCGGTTTTAACATTGACATGGAGGATAAAAAAGAAAGAAAGCGAAGAAAGGCTTACGATAAGGCAAGAATTTGAAGAAAGAAGTAGGACCTGTGTTAATATAGGATCAGCTTTCCAGCGCTGGAGAGAACTGAAGGAGCGGGAAGTTGGCTTCACAGATTGGAGTTTCCGCGAGTCAATAACTCCTGAGCTAAACACTGTTACTAAACAAATAACACCTCTTTTCTATCGTAGTAATGTAGAGAAGCAGCTACAAACGCATTTTGCTAGTAACAGCGTTTAGCTCAGGAGTTATTGACTCGGGAATCTCAGGTTTTGCTTTGTTTCACAGAACTAATATATGCCGTCCTTTGCATGATTATGCTTGTGTGTCATTTTTGCTTTTTGTTTGATTATCTGCAATCGTATTGTTCTTCCCTTCAGCTATGATAAAGACACATTTCTTTCCATTAGTTGCCTGGGTTACGTATGTATGTGTATCGATACAGGGGTGGGACCCATTTGGGCATGTTTGTTTTGGTGATTTCAAATGTCAACATTGGCTTTCAAACATCGGAGACCCTACCTTTAATTGTACACACAGAGAGAGAGAGAGAGAGAGAGAGAGAGAGAGAGAGAGAGAGAGGGAGGGAGAGAGAGAGAGAGAGAGAGAGAGAGAGAGAGAGAGAGAGAGAGAGAGAGAGAGAGAGAGAGGGAGGGAGAGAGAGAGAGAGAGAGAGAGAGAGATGCAAAAATAGCCAAGAAATAAAAATTTACCACTAAGACAATAAGACAAATGAGGTATAATCTCATCCATTTAATGTTTTCTTCCTGAGATAAAAAAAGAAAGGTTAAAAAAACTGCTAAATAAATCTATAAATCCTCTTTAGTTTGTATTACACAATCTTATAAATATTTCCCCCATCATTACAGCTTCAGTAATTTATTTCCATTCAAAAGATCATTTGTATTAATTTAGATTTAGTCCATCTATGATTCTTGGGCAAATGATTACATGGACAGATCAAAGACACCATGTGAATGCTCCACACAGCTGATCATTATTAAAATATATTATCAGTGTTCTGCTAAAATCAGGGAAGCAAACGTCAGACAGGGAAACCTCACAAATGCAAAGCAGATTATCTGAAACAGCTGGGTGAACAAATTGCTGAAGAATTTAACTATTAGTGTTTTTCGATGGTGCTTTGTTTTTAGTCGGTTTCTTCTTTGGCTGGAAAACTAGCTGCTGCTGATTATCCTTATTTGGACATTTTCACTGAGATCCACACAAATTGCTTTGACTTCATATGACATTTAAACCTTCCTCAGCTCTATGCACTATAAAAACCTTCCACCTTAGATTAAACAGTAGAACCTAAAATAAACTTTTATTACCACTTCAGTTAAAGTGGATTCTTAATTTTTTTCTTTATCCTGGAGTCCTTTCACAACTTACTGGCAGCCTTTCAGCTTTGGTTCCCTAAAAGTGTAACTTTTAGATGTTTATTGCTTGATTCTGAAATCAGACTCTTTAATAAATTTGTATTTTTCAAAGCACTTATAAGTTACCAAGCACTTAATTTTTGGGAAATGGTCAAAAGGCAATATACATATGACCCTAAAAATGTAAATGTTATGTTGAAATTCTAGGCCTTGTGCTGAGCCTCATATCACAGCTGCCAGTGCTGACAGCTGACACGGTAAGGGCCTTCTATTTTTACAACTCTTGTTATAGAGAATCAGTGCAGGACTCAAAGCACTTAATGGCAGCCTTGATCTCAACCTATCCCCCAAACACATTTTAGTCACATTCAAATTATGTAGAATCTTTTAGAAAAGTAAAACTTTATATACTATCCTACTGTCAAGACTGAAATATAAAACTTCATATAGCAAACCTATTTTACAGTAGACAGCTTTGTGTAAACAATGCAAATATAGATTTCATCAAATGGTATGCACTTAAAAAGGGGTCAAAACTAACATTAGAACAAAGAAATGCTATATAAAACTGATAATACATTACCACCATAATGTATTGTGTAGTAATGATTAATATGCTATTTTTTAATAAAAGAAATGTACATACAATAAAATGTATTTAATAATTTGTCTCTGAATGGTACCACAATTCTACTATATGTGTTGTTTTGGTGATGTGTGTGTGTGTACACTTAAAAAATGTGGTGCAACAGACCTAAACTGTAAAAAACTCAATTTTACATACAGAAGATCTGTAGATGACCGACTAGTATTGTGACCATCTCTTCATGAGCACATCTTCAGTTCATAGCTCAAAGAGTAAGATGTATATACAAAGTTTACTTTTATATGGCATGATCATCATCTGGACAGGCATCTGGGTATTCAATATCTATAATAGATTTTATACATTCCATTATAAAAGGACTAAAACTCTTTACTTCCAAATGGCCTACTTAAAAATACTGTATTTTTGTAAACATATCTGTTTAATATCTGCTGAAACAAAATAACACTAAATAACACTACATAAAATAGAAATTTACAGTGGATTCAGTCAGTTAATTCAGTCAATAGCCATTATATCAATAACAAATAAGTTTATCAATAATATGATTTTTTTTATACAGTAGCCTTTACAAAATAACTAAAAAAAGAGAACTGGATGGTGCTACATAAATTACTAGAATGAAAATCAGCTATGCTCTTTAAGATCTTGTAATATATTTTATGCAATGAATTTTCTACACTTAGTGAAAAGAGTATTTAATACTTAAAGAGTAATACTCCTTTCTTAGTGAAAGGAGTATTTAATGTTAAATTGTCTAAGCCCAGCAAAGTGTGTTACACAGCACCTGTGACTGTATATCAGCTTTGTGCTGACCTGAGACTCTATTGGGATCCTCACAGTTCGCATTAAAAACAACAACTACTCATATGTTCAATAAATCCAACACAATAAAGATATTACAAAATACAGCTGGATTGTAAATGACCTAATGCAAGGTTTGCTACTAAACCAACTGTGATTAGGGGTCAGACTTGAGTATTAGCGACCTGAGATAAATAAAATAAGACAGAAAATCTACTTTTAACTTTACACTTACAGCTATTCAAATGACCAACACATGTAAATGTAGGTGTCCTAACGTTTTACCGGGTGGCCACAGAAACAGTCAAGATACAAGCAGCTGTATGTGTCTTATATAGAAACTTACATCCATAAATACACAGAGACATAAATATTCACCTCTCGTGCTATTACATTCAGCGCATCTTCCTCTGGAGTCACTGCGGTTCTGTTCGGAGTTCTTCTGCGTCCCGGCCCCTGAGAAGCCATTGGACGGCGGTTCTTTTTACTTTATACTCAGTTTGAAAACAGTGAAAATCGGTTGTTCCTTCATGAGATTCTTCATCAGATTCTTCTCGTGTAAGACAAATCTCCAAAAATGTAGAAGTTTTCGAGAGTTTCCGGTGCGGAAGAGTCGCGCGTGTATCCGCTTTACACTCGCGTGTATCCGCTTTACTCGCGCTTCCTTTTCTGTGCTATTTGTCAAAAATGAACACCGACAAATAATTAAGCACAAAATAAGTTTCAAACGACCAGTCGCGTTACCAGGTCCACGTGTCAAACCGTTTCATTCCTTAACTTGGAGTCTAAAAATGAAGCTATATTATTTTGCGACGTTCAGTTACGTCAGTTTCCTTCCACTATAACAGCAAAGCAAGTTGTATCCCAGAATCCCCTCCACTCACTCACACTACTTTTGATGGCGAGAGTTCAGGGCTAAAAACAACCACCTTATCATGACTCTTCTCATGGCAAAAAATACCATGCTGTTCACATGCACATGGCGACCATTCAAGTTAAAGGTTATTTTTAAATGTTCTTTACTAGTTTAACCAGCCAACATTTCCCATATCAGGTTGGTGCAGGTTGTGTACGTTCACGTTTTTGTTTTTTAAATGTTAGAATGACTGAATTAAGTCACTAAAATGAATGAGGGTTTCTCCCTCACCCTGGTGCCTCCCGACATCTAGTGGTAAAGTGAAACGAGCATTAAAATGCAACCATGAGAAAACATTTAGGGCAAAATTCAATCATCAAATCGATCACCTGTTGCTGAGCAGAAGCGTTCAAGCAAGTCTGCTGGTAAGCCTGGATATTTCTTGCAGCTTTCGGTAGGTATCTGCTTCTAGACTGTGTGACTCAACATGGATGAGGCTTTGGATTTGTATGGAATGGTACTTTATTAGTTGAAACTCCATTTTTACAACTGTGGCTTTTTAATATTGGGAAAAAGCTGTAAAAAAAAAAAAAAAAAAAAAAAAAAATTATTTATATTTAAATATATATATATATATATATATATATATATATATATATACACAACATGCACACAATATAAGACTAAGAACTAAGAAAAAAACTTTGTAGAATGTAACAATGTAGAATACAACAATAAGTAAAATTAAATGTAGTAGAGCAGATATGAAACACAGTTGTAGAACCTTTACATTTACATAAGTATTTACATCAACGTGCACATGTGCAAACTGGCAGTAGATAATGAATATGAAGAATTATGTTCATTGTAGTAGTGCAATGTGAAAGTGTTATGCCCTGTCACACACAGGTAAGCTGTTGTACTATGTTACTGCGAATGGTAAGAATGACCTCCTGTAACATTCTCTGTGACAACATATCTGAATGAGTCTTTTGGAGAATAAGCTCAGCTGACTCTATTGTGTTGTAGAGTAGGTGAGAAGGATTGTCCATGATGGAGAGAAGTTTGTTCAGTGTCCTCCCGTTCTTCACTGGCTCAAAACATCTCCAGTTTTTGTCCAATGAGAGATCCAGCTTTGTGAATTAGCTTGTTAATCTTGCTGCCATCCCTGGTACTGATGCTACCCCCAGCAGACCAAAAACATTATATGGTACTTGCCACCATGGACTGGTAGAAGATCTTGAATTTCCTCAAGTAGTTCACACAATTCAAATTCACTTTTCTGGCTGTCTGTCAAAATGAGATTTACAGATTCTGTAAATGTTTAAATTTGACAAGATTGTTTTTGGGACCTGAAATAATTAAAGGGCAGGGGAGAGAGCTGTCTCTTACAAAGCAACCTAGTTATATAACAGCCTTCCTTTTATTGCTCTGTAATCAGATTCCAGGTGCAGCAAATAGGGTTCAAGTTTTGTGCAAATCCATGCAAAATGTCATGTTATGTTCAGTTGGAGAAGTTAGAGTTAAAGAATTCAGGTCCACCTCATTAGAAGTGATTGACATTGCTGTCCATGTTGTTTACATGCATCATGTTTTTGATAATTGGGGGTTTGAGAAATCAACTAGTAGTTTGACACCAAAACAGTAAAGAAAAGTTTTTAAAGGTATAATTCACATATTTTGCGAATTAGATAAAATTATAATTGGGCTAATTAAAAAAATTGTTAATTAAAAAAAAACCTATATTTTTATAAATATATAATTATAATTTTTTCAACCTGCACATTTAAAGAATGGAAAAAGACTAGAAACTGTCCAGTTTGGGTGAGCCTCAGTTTTCTGTTCTTGGCTGACATGTATGGAACAGAACTCTCCTGCTGTTGTAGCTCAACCACCTCAAGGTTAATTGTTTTGTGCATGCAGAGATGCTTTTCTGCTCAACACAGTATGATAGTATGCTTCATGTCAGCTCAAACTAATCTGGCCATTTGCCTCTGACCTCATTTATCAATAAGTTGTTTCCTCACACAGTTGTCACGCTTTTTTTTGGTCACAGAGATCAGACTTCATTTTCTTGATTCTGATGTTTGATGGGACGGTCTTCTTGCTTGTACTGCTTGATTTTAGTGCAGTGTTTGACACCATACTGTAGATCATAATCAAGAAAGACTTGAAAGTGTTGGAGATAAGGGAATGGACTTCTCCTGGCTCAGGCATTATGTGAGTGATCCTGAAACCTTCTACCCTGATCCACCCTGATGCCCTACTTTTTGGAGTCTCATCATCAATTGCTCACACATAACTTGCTCATATGCTCAAGTTCTTAGTTACACAATTGCACTTTTTGACAATATAGTACAAAGTGTATGTTCGGTTCCTCTAAAGGTTTATTTCTGCACGTCATCTTTTACATTGTTTTACAGAAAATTTGTCCCACTCCTCATTACACCACTGCTTCAGTTTATTGATTGAGGGTACTTTTTAACGGCAGCACTCAACTGGATTTGATTTCTTATTCAACCTTTTAGATGTTGATATGCCGGTGTATTAAAGGACACCGCCCTGTTGCATGATCCGATTTTGGCCCAGCTTAAGCCGCTGGATAGATGGCAGTTTATCGTTGGATTGTTAATCTGTGTCTAACAACCTATATATACACACACAGTATGATTGTGATTGGATCTGAATTGCTTTGGGTTCAAATTAGAGATGAGCCGGATACTCGGCTGAAACGAGTATCCGGTACGGATAAAGCACTTCTGCCGAGTACGAGTATTATACGAGTAATACGAGTCAATATCTGTGCTCGAATTGAATGAAAATCATCATTGGGTAGCTGACTGTGTCAGCGTTCTGTGATAGGCTAGTCACAGCGCCCCTCCCCTATACACATACAGATGTATTGTGTTGTTGTGTCTCGCTCTGCTCACTCACAGTCACACACAGAACAGCTCTCTGTCTCTCCCTCAGTCACTCGGGTTCGCGGGTCTTTTCCGTTAACGTTTAGGGTTTCTTCAGCTTTTTACTTCGGGTTGTAACGTTAGTAATACATACTTACTAACCAGTAGAGTTCTGGTAAACGTGGGTTCGTTCAGACGTGGTGCTTGCTTGGTAGAATGCGACTCAGAGATTTTTTCTTTTTTAAACCTTCAGCTGTCTCTAACCAGTAACCAGACACTGAGTGTCTGACACGTTTTTGCTGTATTTCATAAAAACATAAAGGTAGTAAGCTAGTGTTATAAATATTACAAATTATTTATTAAGCTACACACACACACACCTGGTGTGGAAATAAAAAAAAACCCAAAAAATTTAAAACGAAATCACACTGATCATAAAAAAATTAAAAGTTAAAAAAGAAAGTTATGTTGTTCATTACATTTTACTTCATAATTGCACTGCATTGTTTTGTTTTCATTGTTGCAAAACTTGTTCTGTAATATAGTTCGTTTGCTATCGTGATCAAAACCATTGATCTGAAGCTCAATCCTGATGCTGTCCTGTAAATATTTTTCTAATCAGCAATAAATATAACAATTTCTGATCAACCCATATCAATTGCATGCTTAAAATAACATACCGGTTCAAGCCCCGCCTACTTCTGGGTTAGGCCCCACCCACTCCGAGTACAGATACAGATAATTCATATGGTTAACAGATACAGATAATGCTGTACTCGCTCATCCCTAGTTCAAATAGACTACTGCAGTTTCTTATAAGTAAACATTACTCAGATTTATGTAAGGTTTATATAAGTAAACTTATGAAAACATAAGTAGTAACTTGTGTACAGTATTAATCATATTAATAATCAGTGTTTTTTTTTCTTACATTCTGCTTCAAGCTTACGTAGCTTATTGTTCTGTACACAATGTGACATTATTTGATGTAGAACACAAATAATGTCCCCACCATTTTTAGAATTCTGCCATAAATTCAAGTACATTACAAATTTAAAAATTTGGTCTTAAAAAAAAGAAAGAAAAAGAGAATAAATTGGTATTTTCTATAGATCTGTTTATAGTTATAGTTTAGTTTTAGATTCCCTGATTCTTTGGGCAGGATACGAAAAACACCCAGAGAAACATCTGCATTCTAATGTTTTCTTCTTGTTCTTTTTGATTCTTCAGCACAGCATCAAACATTGCCTTGTGAAGATTGGCGAGAACAAAATATGAAGAGAGATTAGTCTACCTCCTGAATCTATTGTTATTCTTTGTGTGTTAGACTTCAATGGTCTGCAAGAACTGTAACACATGACCAGTTTTCAAAGCCACATTTGATATTGTATCAACATTCTTTATTCTAAATGTAATATTAAATTATTGACTGCAACATTACTTTGTCACTGATGTAATTTTATCTGATATTATCTGGTTTAAGATTTTTTGGTTTTCAAAAAAAGCACTAATATACACATTGTGTACCTTAGCTTTTATTTACATTAATTTGGTTTCACATTTTCTTAAAGGAAAAATAAATGGAATGTGCAAGCTAATTAATGGCTATTGTATTCCTAAATATTTAAAAACTTATATTTAGTGGTATAACAGTAGAGCAGTTTGTTCTAGGGGTGCTCATCTACCATTATAAAACAAAGACTAAAGAACAATATTGCTAGTGAGGCAAGCATTAACTATAAGTTCTTAAAGGCTCTGTTGGTTTTTTCAAAAAAACAAACAAAAATCTCTTGACCTCCAAGGCAATCAACAAGCTCAATTAGTTTACACTCATCCATTCAAAGAAAGCTAGGGAAAAAACCCAGCTGGCATTATTAGCGGTCTAGAGATCGTTTCTGAATGGCTTCCAGTACAACATCTTTGAGAAGGGCAATTACAGATCGAGGGTCCACACTGCTCACTACAGCACTGCCTGACACAATCATGTTAGCACCTGCCTGAAAAAGAAAAAGCAGGGATCAAAGGTTAAAGCCAGAACAACAAAGAACTTCAGCCAAATCTTATCTCAATATTGCACTTTCTGACCAAGTTTCAGAATAACAAAAGAATACAAGGTTGAGTGTTCAATAATAACTGATGGTCAGCAAAGATGTCGTCACGTGATAGATTGCCTGCATATCTTTAGCATTCTGATGTGACTCCTGCTCGATCAGTGGTCTCAAGATATTTATGTTTTCTATTTACGTTTTTATTCTAACATCTAAAAACATAGAAGTTCTCATATAGTGCTTTTAACACATTACTGTTTTACATCTAAACAATAAAATTCTGACTAATGTCAGTCACCCAAAACAAAAAAAATTATGAATATTTGTTAGCCTGCCACTTCCATAGAGCATGTCATCAAGACCTACTAGTGTCTGTCTAGCACAACTAGAAATGATATCAGCCCAGGCCTGTGATCTTAGTTTTAATTTTCTTGCACTGGTGTATAATGTGCAAGTATAAAGCACATGTCTACTAGCAGATATTTAAAACTACTTTTAGAAGTTTCACTCAATTAAAAAGTGAACTGCAATTATAATCAGGTTTTCCTGATTATAATTGCAGTTCACTTTTTAAGAAGTCCATTTAAAACTAGATTTGTAAAGTTCGTCGCGACAAACTTTTCATGTTGGCTTTGACGGTGCAAGTATTCGCAAAGGCCGGTGCTTTTTGGAGGCGAGTTGACATAAGGGTCAGTGTTACTTTTGGAGGCAAGTGGACAGAAAGATTGTGAAAGCTACTGGACCGCGAGGGTGCCAATACTTTTGGAGGCGAGCGGACATGAGCATGTGACGTGATCCGAATACCCGTGAGGCAGTTCCCCTCATTGTGCTGAGTGTTTTGATATGTCACATGTCCATGTTGTGCAAATTTTTTATTTTCACGTGACATCACGTGACGTGGCCAGAATACACGTGAGGCAGTTCCCCTCATTGTGCATAAAACTTCAAACCAGGTTCTACGACATATCCGAATTTGGTGCAGGTGGCTCGAACGCCCTAGGCCGCATTTTATTTAATAAAAAGTTGGCTAAGAAGAATAATAATAATAAGATTAAATCGGAAAACAGAATGTTGGCTTCTACAAAGCCAACATAATTAAATCATAATTTATAACTTATTTAGAAACAAGTGGTCAATGGAGACATTTTCAGAACATAGAGGGGTATGTTAAGATTCTGTTAAGTTCAGCAGTATAGAACTTGCAGCCGATAATTAAGAGAAACATAGGAAGCGTATTGGTTTTTGACTGAAACATGTCCTCTCAAACACATCACACGTCAGCTGTGAAATTAGAGGTGTGTTGCAAAAGTTATCCTCAGTGGCAACAGGACTATGGTGAGAAGTCACACTAACAGTAAAAAGTTAACAAGTAAAGTTACTACTTACAAATGCTAAGCAAAACTTATAGGTATTTCATTAGATCAAAATCTTGTGTGAGATTCATATTATGGCACAATATTCATCATAATTTACCTCAGCACATCGATGAATAGTGTCTGGTCCAACTCCTCCATCTACCTCAATATCTAGGGAAGGGAACTGACTTCTTAGCCAGCTCACCTAGGGGAATGGAATAAAATTAAATAAATAAATTGTAATCGATTGGAATTACAAGGCCAATTCTTTTTTTTTTTTTGCTGACATATGACACGAAACAATAGATATCTAAAAATTCAGCTTTCGTTTCATCTCAAGTTTAACAACCAAGAACATGGTTAGACTCTTAGACAGTTTAAACAATTTACAGCTTGAAAAAGCCAGAGCCTTTGCACAAGCATTAGGAATAACATGCAAAATGGACTGAACAGCATTTTGGACTGAGCAGCAATTAAACTCCTGAAGACTGAAGAGGAGACTGAAGCGAGAAACCCCTTGAAATACACAACAACTTAAAGAAGCTAGGCTACTACAAGCCTTGAAAACAATCAGAAATGGATGTGACAGTCTGTTGTAAGTAAGCATATTGGGTTGGCTTGACACAGTTATTTCAAGAAGGTAAGGGATATAGTATATAACATTCATTAGTGTAAGATCACTTTAAGGCTGTTCTGTTAATTTGTTTAATATATCTAGACATAAATTAACAGACAATCATTATTTTCAGTATATAACAAAAACTAAAGAATTGATCTTGACATTCCAGTATTTCTGTTGAGGATGAACATGTATTTTAAAGATGTTCAACATATTTAATTACTTTATTTTTACTCAGTTTGCCAGTGTTCATTCCAGAGTACTGTGATTTAGCTGACACCAGTCCTTATCTTCATACGGTCTTAATTTAATTTCAGAGCTTGCTGAAGCAGAAGCCAAGCAGAAGCCACACCAGAGTCTGCTAAAAGCCAAGAACAACTGATTCAACAGGTGGAAACAGGTGTGGATTCTGCTTGGTTGGAATGAAAACCTGCACCCCCACCAGCCCTTTGTAGATAAGATTGGAGACCGCTGATCTAGTGGAAATCCTTCCCAGAAGAGTGGAGATTATAACAATAAAGGGGAATAAATATGGAATGGAAAGTGTCCTGTGAGAATTTTCCTCAAAAGATTTTTTTTTTTCTGTTGGACCGTACGTAAAATAAGAATAGTTTATCTAATTTACCTTTTTTACACTTCGTTTTTTATGAATTTGGAAGAGCAAGGTATGGGACAATGAAATCAAATATAGCTCACAATCACTGCAGAATCCTTCAGTCCGCAAATAATTCGAGCAAATATCTATAGCTTTTTATATAGAGCATTCCAACCCAATATGCTTGTAAAAGAAAGAAAGAAATGCCCTATATGCCCTGTATTCAGTGTAATGGATAGAAAAAAGTGTGCACACACCTTTGGCATCATGTCCTCCATAAACGTCTGCCCTCCAAATCCAGGCTCCACAGTCATAACAAGGGCCATGTCAATTTGCCCGGCCCATGGTGCTAATTCTTCAACTGTGGTTCCAGGTTTGATAGCCAGACCAACCTGCAAAAGGTGTTTTATTTATTATCACATAGGAATGCTACAGCCATAAAATTTTAAATGCATAAAACAAGGAAGCCAGAGTTTGTAGAAGAAAAAAAACAAAAAAAACAGTCTTTCCCTCTTTCTCTCGTTCATATGTACACTCACCATCCACATTAATAGGAACAGCTGTTCACCTGCTCACCTGTACATATATTCAATAATCTAATCATGTGGTCACAGCAAAAAAAAAAAAATGCAATCACAGGGCAATAGCTTCAGTTGTTCTTCACATCAAACATCATAAAAAAAAGTGTGATCTCTGTAACTTCATTTTTCTACTTTAAATTCAGAAGTAATGAGTCTGTAAATCATAGACCTTTAAAACCACTTGACACTCTCAACCTTGACCTTTATCTGAGCAAGGAGGTATTAATAATAGTGCACTTTGTTTTAACCCTCCTATTGTCCTCCTATACAAATTAGGAGCGCTGAGTCAACTTGACCTTGTCTGTTTTGACTGCTTAAAAAAAAATAAAAAGTATATATGATAGCCTTTTTTTTCACCTTTTTAGTCTAACTTGTTTCCAACATATTAACATATATTTTGCAAAAAAAAAAATATATTTGGTATAATAAACCTTATTTATATACAAAAATGCCTAATGTTTTAGTAAAAAAACAGAAATTTTGAAGTATTGAATAAGAATGGTTTATCTAATTTACCTTTGGTACAGTCTTTCTCAATAGATGATGTGTGTGTTTTTTCTCTACTATAGAGGCACAAAAGTTGATGCACAATTACAGGCTGGTATATTTCAAAGGCAGGAGATTGTTTCGAAACCATTTTGACCATTTTTAATGTCAGCAAATAATTCCAGGCCAAATT
The DNA here is from genome assembly GCF_030014155.1 of Tachysurus vachellii. Classification (NCBI taxonomy): domain Eukaryota; kingdom Metazoa; phylum Chordata; class Actinopteri; order Siluriformes; family Bagridae; genus Tachysurus; species Tachysurus vachellii. Next base: position 5,101,757 of record NC_083467.1, read on the forward strand.
GACTTGAATGCTTATAAATCAAAAATTCTACAATTATCACCATTCTGTGTGTAATCTATTTTACACTTGTAATATCTATTTTGCCCACCTGATGTCATCTGATCAACCAACAACAGGTTACACACACACACACACACACACACACACACACACACACACACACCCACTCAAAAACATGCCATAATTTCATGTGAATAAAACTTTGTTTACCTCCTTATGTTTTTTTATTATACTTAATTTATGAACGATAAACCTTATAAAATTATGCCATGTTTTGAGTAAAATAAACAGAAATTATTAAATATTATTTTGGATAACCACTGACTGATAAATGTCAAACATTACTCAGCATATCTCCAGGCCAAAGCTGACTGATGCAACTAAATTCATAAATAAGAGAGAGGAAACATATGATTTGAATATGAAAACACAACGTGTGTGTGTGTGTAAAGATTGTTGGTAGAAGAAGAAGAGAAGAGAAGATATTGTCCCCAGCTGGACAAATGCATGTAACAAGTGTGAAATATTTACAAATGATTGTTTTTGTTTTTTTGGAGGCCCAATGAATTGCAATGCCCAATGCTTGTGTGTGTGCACATGTGTGTGTGTGTGTGTGTGTGTGTGTGTGTAAAGCTTGTTGGTAGATCAGATTTTGCCCCCAGCTGGACAAATGCATCTAACAAGTGTGAAATGTTTACAAATGAGTAGCTTTTGTTTTTTCTGGAGGCCTAATGAATTGCTATGCCCAGTGCTTGTGTGTGTGTGTAGCATCATTTTGGTAGATCATATTTTGCCCTCTGCTAGGCGAAGGCATATCAAAAGTGTGAAATATTTACGCATGTTTGGCTTTTTTTTTTCTGGAGGCCTAATGAAATGCAATGCCCAATTTGTGTGTGTGTTTGTGTGTGCATGTGTGTGTGGTGCATGTGTTAGTGGACATTTTATGTGTGCATTTTTGTGTCTGTATGTATGTTTATTGCACTGAAAAGGCCAAATGTGTGACCTATTGCTCCACTAAATGTGGCCGGGTCAAAATGACACAGAAGTATCCAAAACGCATAGTATGTACTGGTCTGAACACATAGTTCAATGAAAATAGACAAAATTAATTTTACTTGCAAAATTCATGATTTGGAACAATCCTGGTAAATTTCAGGCAAATATGTGGAAGAAAACCAAAGTTATGACACATTAAATCCTTCCAGTCGGGTCAAATAGACCCAGGGAAAATAGGAAGGTTAAACTAGGGGATTTACATTTTTTGTAACATGACAATGTTTGTAACGACCTGTTGCCAAATCAGTAGCCTGTACTAAATAAGTGGTATACGCAATACCAAAATTAGGCTAAATGAAACAGGCTTCCTTAAATTATTAAGCTAGTGCTTCACATATATAACTATGTTTACCTTCTACTTGTATCATCAACTCCAGCATTCTGTCTACAGTTTTTAAAAGAAATACTATATTTAAATACTATATGTTCATTCATAGCCAGAGCCTTCGATCAGTAACTTTTAGTCTGGCAGTCAGACAGTGGAAGTCAGCTATACAAAAATTAGATGTGGATTTCCTCAGAAATTTCGAATGCATTGGTTTGCATCATCTATTGAGAAAGACTGTACCATAGAAAGGAAACCAATTTCCTGAGAAGCACCTTTAAAGGTATGTACAAATCATTGTTTGTATGTATACTATGCTAAACAACAGACTATAAGTGAAAGATCAGGAAACGTTTTTAAAATGGCTCACTTTTGTCATACTGTTGCAGTTTATGTAACAGTGTGTCTTGTGATTCTATCTTTGAGCTGTTGCAATAAGACATTTTTAGTCTCTTTTTATACTCTGTAGGAATTTACCTCACCTTTAGTACTAAATCAGTGGTATAAACAATACCACATCGTTTTTTCGATTTCCTCAATGGAAAAGTGAAGTACAAGTTAAAACATTATTATTTTCTATATATTTTATTATATATTATTACTATCATTGTGTAAACAGTAGAATATTCCCTCATTACATGGAGTATTTTCCACCCTGCTTTAATCTGCTCTATATTATACTCTCATGTTCAAAACTGATTCTGGCTATATATGTGAACATTAAACATTAAACAATTAAAAACTGTTGTTTAATGTTCACAGGGTGTTTTCCTGTATTTTTAGTTTTAACTGTTGTTGTACAGAATTTTTTTATAACAATGTTTCAAAATGGAACACTACAATTGGGGAAAATGCAAACCAAATATGACATAATTGAGGTTGCTCTGTATTTTCAGGAAAATGGAAGGATTATGTATTTATTATGTCTGCAATTATCACAAATAAGCACAGAACATGTAAAGGGAACATATGGTTTCTTAGGCAATTTCCTATTTCTACATTTTTTAAGGGAAGTTAGCTTTGGTAATAACATGCATTAATCTCACACACGTGTATGTGTGTTTGTGCATGTGTATATATATATATATATATATATATATATATATATATATATATATATATATATATATATATATATATATAATAGTGACAGACAAAAGAAGCAAGGAAGGCTACTGTCATATAAGCACTCTTTACAATTGGATGTTATATTAGAGCAATGTTAGAGCAATTACATTCAACATTTGGGTGGAGGAAATACAAGAACAGAAGACCACACTCCTGTCGGCCATGAACAATAATCTGCGGCCAACATGGGCACAGGTATACAGTTGTTCTCAAAAGTTTGCATACCCTGAAAGAAATTGTTAAACATTGCCATTTATTTGGAAAATGTGACTGATCATGCAAAAGATTTTTCTCTTATTTAAGGTCATGTGAAGTTATTAATTATCACATAGTTGTTTGTTTTGGGGCTGTGTGAGCGCCGGTGGCACAGGGAAGTTAGCAAGCATTGATGGCAAGATGAATGCAGCATTTTATCAAAAAATACTGGCAGACAACTTGCATTCTACAGCACTAAAGCTGCGCATGGGCTGCGTATTTTCCATCACTGATACAAAGCGCAAGGCAAGGTTGACCCTCCAATGGCTACAACAGAAAAAGTTGAAGGTTCTGGAGCAACCATAACAGTTACTTGACCTCAATATCATTGAGCCTCTTTGGGGGGATCTCGGACGTGCAGTGTATGCAAAACAACCAAAATATTTACAGCAACTGGAGGCATACCACCTGAGAATTAAAGACCTCATGCACATTTATTTCAAAAGACTGCATGCCATCATTTATGCTAAAGGGGTCAATACATAATTTTTTTTTTTTAAATTAACTTTTTATTTGGAAAGGCAGATTCACATCACATCACATACATTAGTTACAACTTTAGTTATTCAAGTACTTGTATATATATGGAGATGGGTATAGATATTTTAGATGAGATTGTCCATATTGCCTTTCTGGAATTTTCTTTTACGGACCACTACTTTTTTCAGTTAAGAACCATAGCAAAGCAGAACAGAACTGGGATGCGCACCATTTCAAGTAAATAAAACATCACATAAAAAGAGGGCAGGTCTACACAGAGCACAAATACAGTCAAATGAAATCAGATCTAGTTGGTTTTACATACTCAGTCCATTTAGTCCAAATCTTATAGAAGTTTTCTTTTTCAACTTTGAGGGAAGAGGATATCTTTTCCATAACATAAATCTCATAGACAATTTCAATCCATTCATCAATGGTGGGTGGATCTACTTTTAACCATTTCCTCGTAACAGATTTCTTACTGGCTGCCAATAGTATCATAAGCAGTTTTTTATCGTTAATGTTCCATGTTTCCAACCCTAGATTACCCAAATACACAGTTTCACAATTAAATGGAATGTTTACATTAAATGCATTTTTTATGTGTTCACGGATCTCTTCCCAGTAAGGTTTTATTGTCTGGCAGTCCCAAAAAATATGGAAGTGATTGGCTCCGTTAGATCCACAAAGTCTCCAACAGGCGTCTCCGCTGCCTTGGTATCGTTTCTGAATGGGTGTAATAAAAATTCTCGCAATATTTTTCCAGCAAAACTCCCGCCATGTGTTTGACCTGGTTGATAACCTTTGTAACTGGCATATTTTCCCCCAGCTCTCTTGTGTAATCTTCACATTTACTTCCCTTTCCCATTTCTTCTTTATGTATTCTGTATTTTCTTGTTTAGATAATTGTATAGCATTATATAGTTTGGAGATAATTTTGTTGCCTGATCTGGGTTTAGTTACTGATAAAAATACTTCCAGGAACCCTGACTCACTAGTTCCTAACACCCCTTTAATATTTTTGTTAAAGTATTGTCTCACTTGCAGGTACCTATAAAAATCATCTTTTCCCAGTCCATAATCTTTCTGTAGGTTTTCAAAACTCTGGAATACCCCTTTGTGAATAAATGAATGATAAGTAGTCAAACCTTTTGAGGTCCATATCTTAAACCTGCCATCGATTTTGTTTGGTGCAAAGTCTGAATCATAGGCACACCATCTCATAATTTTATATGTTTCTCCTAATCTGCAAATTTTGACTATTGCCTGCCAGGTCTTCAGAGAGCTGCCTGTTATAGAATCATCTGAAATGGCCTGTTCTTCTAGTAATTTGTTATCACTTAGTAGATCTGTTATTGGGATTCCGTTTGACATCGTACTTTCTATTTCTTTCCATGTTGCAGTGCATGTTGGTGAGCATAGGCAGACTAAGGGTCTTAGTTGGGCTGCATGATAATATTCTTGTAGGCAAGGAAGGCCCATTCCACCCTTCTCTTTTCTTAATTGCAGTGTCTTAAATTTAATTCTGTCTCTTTTCCCTTGCCACAAATACCTTGCTATTAATCTGTCCCATTCTAAGAATTGCTTAGATGGTATTTTGGTTGGCAGACATTGAAAAAGGTATAACATCCGCGGAAGAATATTCATCCTGATTGATTCTATGCGGGAGCTTAAACTCAAAAAGGGAATAACATTCCATCTATGAATATCAGATTTTATCTTTAAATTTAGTGGGCATGTAATTAATGTTGTACAGTCTTGAGAAGTCAGAATAAATGAATTGGTTAGATCTCCATTGATTTTGATTCTAGCCGTTGGTTTATTTTATAAAGCTGCAAATGTATCAATTATATTCGTATGGAAGCCAAATTTTGAAAGTACTTTATATAAAAATGACCACCTCACAGAGTCGAACGCTTTCTCTGCGTCTAAACTTAATATCAGTGTCTCCAGTTTTTGTTGTGTGATATGTCTCATAATGTGCAGTGTTTTCCTGATGTTATCTTGGGTCTGTCTTTGTCTGACAAAGCCAGTCTGGTCTTTGTGTATTAATACTGGTAATATCATTTCTATTCTTTTAGATAATATGGAGGTGAATAGTTTATAAATCATTATTTAAAAGACTTACACAGGACGGTAATTCCCACACTCCAATTTGTCTTTCCCCTCTTTGGGTATGACCGAGATCATTGCCTCCCTGAGGGGGGTATATTTTTATTTTCCAAAACCCAATTAAATGTTTTTAATAATGTTGGAATTAGTTGATCTTGCATTGCTTTGTACCATTCTGTGGGAAAACCGTCGGTCCCTGGAGACTTACCCCCTTTCATTCTCCTGATTGTTGACTGAATTTCTTCTTTTGTTACTTGAGATATTAATTGTCCGTTTTGCACATCAGTGATCTGTGGGAGATTAATCTCGGCCAAAAAGACATCGATCTGATTGTCATTGCTTTCCTGTGGCTGGGAATATAGTGTTTTATAGTATTTTAGGAAGCATTGCTGGATTTTTTCCAGACTGGTTTCTATTTCATTTGTTGCAGAGTTTCTTATTTTGTATAAAGTTCTATCTGCTTGTTGTTTTCTTAACTTATATGATAAAAGTTTGAGTGATTTTCCACCTACCTCATAGTATTGTTGCTTTGTGAAAAGGAGCTTTTTTTGAATTTCCTGCGTGTTTCATTCATTTTATTTTTGTTTATTTCTTTTTTAAATTTTTTAATCTTATGTTTGTTGTCATCTTTGAGAGACTTTGCATGTTCTGTCTGTAGTCTCTTTAATTCTTCTTCTAATTTTTGGAGTTTTATTCCCTTCATTTTCTTCTCATATGAGGATATGGCTATTATTTTGCCCCTAATCACCGCTTTTAATGCATCCCAGAGAATAGGTGGAGTCACTTCTTCATTATCATTATTATTTAAGTACAACTGGATTTCATTTTTCAAATTTACCCTTAGTAGTTGGGTTACTCAGAATGTTTGAGTTCAGTCTCCAAAGAGTGGATTTCTTATTATTATTCAGATGGACTGACATATAAATGGGACTGAAATAGTGCTAGCTTTTATTTCACAATTATCTACCCTACAAAGATCTCCTTTAAGCATAAAAAAAATCTATGCGCGAGTAGACATTATGAGCGGATGAATAGTGCGAGTAGTCACGTTTCGTCGGGTTTATCTCCCGCCACACGTCCACGATCCCCACTTCACACAAGTATTTAATCTTCTACAAATGCTTTAGGCACCAGATTTCCCGTTTGATGAGTCAATTTTCGGAGTTAATCGGATATTAAAATCTCCGCCACATATTAGAATCCCTTGACTTTTTGTTGTCATTAGAGCAATTATATATTTATAAAAGGACCAGTCACTGCCCGGAGGGACATACACGTTAAGGAGACTCATCACAATTCCTTCTATGGGTCAATACATAATTTTAAGAACTAAAGGTATGCAAACTTTTGAACAGGGATTATTTCCTTATTTTCTTTTTTGTTCTGTTTTGTTTGATGATTGTGCCATTCTGTCATGGCTTACATATTAACTTGAGTCCTATAAGAAATAAAATAAACTTGTTTTGCCTTCTCACTCATATTTTCTTAAAAAAAAAAAGAAAAAAGGTACACATCTTGCAAATTCTCCCAAGGTATGCAGACTTTTGAGCACAACTGTATGTACATATATTATAAGGGTTAATACCACGAAGCCATTTTAGAAATTTGCGACTGGCAGGTAAAACCAATAGTAAAGAACTACAGTTATGGTTAGACTCTGTTGCATTGGTGATTACTGCAGACTTGGTAATATAATAACACGACCACTGGAAGAAAGAGAATTGTTTTTTTAATAGACTTTAAAACAAAATTTTGATAATGTACACTGCAGCCCAAGTACACTTACATTTCTGGCATTTAGCAGACACCCTTATCCAGAGTGACTTACATTTTATTTGAATATATACAACTGAGCAATGGAGGGATATGGGCCTTGCTCAGGGGGGCCCAGCAGTGGCAGCTTGGTAAACCTGGGATTTGAACTCATTACCTTCCGATCAGTAGTCCAATGCCTTAACCACTAAGCTAACACATGCCCCCATGATTATCAGTGTCTCACTTGTAATCAGTGAGACAGGAAAAAATCAGTGAAGAAAATGGGTCCACACCTTCCAAAAATGTGCATACTGAGCAGACCACCTTATGTTTATAGCTTAATGCAACACATTTTTATATTTAAGCATTATATTCATAATTCAAGAACCCTGGAAATTAAATATATAGCAAATATAAATACAACTTAATTTATATTTGTTGACTCTGCACAACAAGCTCCCTAAACAATCGATTACTTCCATGATTTGCTACTCTGCTAATAATTCACTAAGATGATGCAAGACTGCATTTTTGTTTAGCAGCCGGTGACACTTGTCTGATTAGCTTTTTGACTATAAATTCTTACAAAATGATTGCCAGCAATCACCAATGTTATCACTTAGAACAAAAAAAATCCAGCTTTTACTCAACTATAAGTCAAGGATCAAGCAACTCAACCTACCTAAAATAAGGAGGAGAAGCTGCTAATGGAATGGCATATCAGAGCAGAGTCTGATCCCAACTGTACTGTACTACTGGGCTTAGCAGGGATTGCTTAGCAGATTCCCTTCTGTGAAATTCTGCATGGTCAGTAGGTCAATGGTTAACAAAAGGAGTATATTTAGAAGAGTTCAACCAAAATGTTACACAGTTCACGCAGATAACAACAAATGGAAAGCATTCAATTAAAGCAGCAGTAGAAACTGGGGCCCTTGGCCAGATTTGATTGACAAATTTGTTGAGCACTAGCTGTGTTGAAAAGGTGTCATCAAGTAATAGGATGTTAAATTGGAATGTCCTTGAAAGACATACATCCAAAAACGCTAATCTTTCCATGGATAGACAGCCACGGTCTGTTGGTGGTTCAAGCTTTTTCCAAGGCATATGTTGATCATTATTTCATTTGCGCTGGATAATTGTTATTTCTTCTGAGAATATACCAAAGATACATAAATGTGGAAAAAGTGGTATTTTACTTGTAGTGATTAATGAAAGAATGAGTATTACATTATTAAAGATTTTGTAAATCTTACAACAATATGATCTGCAATTAAATAGAGTTCCCACTTTCACAATGCATTTTCTACATGTCTCTAGATGTATTAAAAAAGTGATGAAAACTTTAAGCCAGTTAAGCACAAAAGCGCTTTGCTCACTGGTATCTAGTTCCCTTTCAGTACTTTATATATAAATATATAAAATATATATTAAAAAAGGCCAAACCTTCATGCCACTCTCACGTATTTCCTTGATGAGGTTTCCAGGATTCGTAGAGGCCTCCAAATGAAATGTGTACTGGTTGGCTCCTGCTGCTGCCATTGGTTTCACCCATTGTTCTGGTCTAGAAACCATCATATGCATGTCTGGGGGAAAAAGATATTTCATTTTATGCAAATGTGGACATTATATGACTTTCAAATTATCAAACTAATAGTACACACTAGATGAATTTTATTACTTGCAATCTTATGTCGTGAAAGATATTTCATTTTATGCAAATGTGGACATTATATGACTTTCAAATTATCAAACTAATCGTACTCACAGAATTTTATATTTAAATTATATATTTGCAAAAGAAATGAGAAGGGTACAACTACTACTTATTTGTCTAAGAAATCCAAGGGAAGCATAAAAGCACCAGTGAAATGAGTGAGCAGACAAGTGTAAACTCCCGTTTCCTTTATGCAAATCTACTGCAATTGATTTTTTTGTGATTACTTCTTTTATGCAGGCACTGGATGTTATAAGGGAATATTTTACTGATTATATTTAAAAATGTGTTGACAAAACTCAAGCTGCATTTGAAAAAAATATTACTATAAAAATGTAATAGATCCTGCAAAAGACAGGTCAGTATTCCATCACAACATTTCCACATATGCAAATCAAAAACTTTTGTGGCAACCAATCAGCATTCACCTCATGGCCGGAAGATGCACTGCACCACATACCATGGACTTGGAAAGTATTGGGTTTGGGTCTGGGATATTGGTCAGGGTTGAGGGAAAGCTGAAGGGAGCAGGGTAAAGAGATATCCTCAATAAAACCCTTGAGGACCTCAGACTGGTACGAAGGTTTCAATTCCAACATGGCAATGACCCTAAGCACACAGCCAAGACAACACAGGAGTAGCCCAGGGACAACTCTTTGAATGCCCTAGAGTGGCTCAGCCAGAGACTGATTTGAACCCTATTGAACATCTCTGGAGAGAGCTAAAAAATGGCTTTCCACTGATGGTCATCATCCATCCCGACTGAGCTTGACAGGATTTGCAACAATCAATGGCAGAAAATCCCCCAATCCAAGTGTGCAAAGCTTGTAGCATCATACCCAAAAAGACTCGAGGCTGTAATTGCTGCCAAAGGTGCTTCAACTAAGTACTGAATACTTATATACATGTGATATTTCATGTTTTCCTTTTAAATAAATGTAAATACATTTCTAGAATTCTGTTTTCACTTTGTCATTATGGGGTACTGAGGGTACATTAATGAGAAGAAAATAAATTGTATGATTGCAGTATCAGGCAGGGGTCTGAATACTTTTTTTGAATCCACTGTATACACATGATGCACAGTTTGCACCAATAAGAAAAGCAGTTACCTCGTCATATGTCTTCAAGCCACATTTACGCTTTTCGCCTTTCATTTTACACACAATTTTACAAACTTTACATACATGTTTTGTTGTCTGATTAATATACTGCATCAGGATTAGCAAGAGGGAAATGAAGGAAAAAGAAGAATCAGAATCAGGTTTATTGGCCAAGTGTGTTTGTGGGTTCGAGTCTCAGGCCGGCCACGACTGAGGTGCCCTTGAGCAAGGCACCAAATCCCCCCAACTGCTCCCCGGGTGCCGCAGCATAAATGGCTGCCCACTGCTCTGGGTGTGTGTTCACGGTGTGTGTGTTCACTGCTGTGTGTGCACACTTTGGATGGGTTAAATGCAGAGAACAAATTCTGAGTATGGGTCACCGTACTTAGCCGTATGTCACTTCACTTCACAAGGAATTTGGTTCCAGCTGTTTGTGACTCTCAAAAGTACAGACATAATTAACACTGTACATTTAGAAAGAAAGCAATACTAAAAAACATTGTTGTGTGACCCTTACAATTGTCATATCAGTTCACTGTAATTTATAGTCAGATGCCAGACTCCAATTGACAGAATGTGTCAGCTTTGCTTTTCCGGAAGCTGATATTTTTGGCCATTCTTCTCAGCAATTTTGCTCAAGCTCTATCAGACTGAACAGAGATAATGTCGGTAAACAACCATTCTCATTTTAGCTTGAGTTCAAATCTGATTCAGCTGATGGTTTTTGGTTTTCTTCTACTGTTTTGATTGATCTATTGCACCACTTTGTCCTGTTTCTCAGTCCCCCATTTTAAAATACTGCATAAATGATTAAATCTTTCCCTTGAAAAAAGACTGGTAGAAATTTAAACCAGTCTCCAACAGTACAAATATTCGCTAGATGGTTGGATTCAAATGGTTCTGCAGTAAACAAATAAAAAAAATTCGGCTTTCACTTTGTTGAGCAGGAAGGGCATAGGAGAGCAATTGGTTATATAGTGTTTATGCGGCTTTTTACACCTGGTCACTTCATGCGTTTTCTGTGATCAGATAGCTATCCGATCGTAAAAAGACCAGGTCTAAACGCCCTCCGAAATGTTTTCGAGACGGATATAAATCCGATCGTTCGAACCACATTTCAATTACCCCGGAAATGAGGTAAAATATATTTGCATTTTGGGCGGGAGTAGAAAGATCGGATTAATATCCGATTTGCCAAGACGCATTTATGTGGCCTAATGTAAATGGAACAGTTTTAACAAATCAGATAGCTATCGGATCAGAGAAAACACATGAAGTGACCAGGTGTAAAAAGGCCCTATATGACAAATACTGCTACTACAAAATACAATGACCCAGTTTAAAAGTCAAAAATTCTCCCCACACTCAGGTTATTTTTTTTTAAACATGCCCCAATCTCTTACAATTCACATATTGTGTATTAATTTAACCTTTGTCTAATTTGTTAGAGGGAACAGGGACTGCTCTTATATTTGAGCAATAACTCATACATAATACTACAATTTTTAAACGTGACACTCATATGCAAACCTGAGAATGGTTGGCAGGTCTGTCTGTCTCAGCTCAGGCGCCCTCTTACATTATATTGAAAAATCAAGTATACTTAAAATAAATACTTAAAATGTTCACAGTTGTATTTTTACTTTTTTTATCTTGCAGAATATATACAGTTAGGGGGAAAAAATATCTGATCCCCTGATTTTGTTTGTTTTCCCCCTGACAAAGAAATGATCACTATTTTAAAAGTAAGAGACAGAATAACAAAATAAATCCAGAAAACACATTTAAAAAATATATAAATTGATTACTGAGTGAAATAAGTATTTGGCCCCCTTGCAAAACATGACTTAGTACTTGGTCATGACTTAGTACTTAGTACAAGGCAAAACCCTTGTTCGCAATCACAGAGGTCAGAAATTTCTTGTATTTGGCCATCAGGTTTGCACACATATCAGATGGGATTTTGTAACACACCTCTTTGCAGATCCTCTCCAATTAATCAAGGTTTCGATGCTGACATTGGGCAACTCAAACCTTCAGCTCCCTCCACAGACTTAGCCCCATCCATCGTCCCTTTAAATGTGCCAAAGTTGTCCTGTCCCCTTAGCAGAAAAACATCCCCAAAGCATAATGTTTCCACCTCCATGTCTGACGGTTCCATCTTCTCCTCCAAGCACGGCGACTTGATTTGATGCCAAAGAGCTCTATTTTGGTCTCATCTGACCTCAACACTTTAACCAAGTTCTCCTCTGAATCATTTAGATGTTCATTGGCAAACTTCACAAGGGCATGTACATGTGCTTTCTTAAGCAGGGGGACATTGCAGGTGCTGCAGGGTTTCAGGTGTGTTACCAATTGTTTTCTTGGTGACTATGGTCCCAGCTGCCTTGAGATCATTGACAACATCCTTCTGTATAGTTCTGGGTTGATTCCTTACCATTCTCATGGACATTGAAACTCCACGAGGTGAGATCTTGCATGGAGCCCCAGACTGACAGATATTGTTTTTTCTTCCATTTGTGAATAATTGCACAATCTGTTGTCACCTTCTTACCAAGTTGATTGGGGATGGGCTTGTAGCCCATTCCAGCCTTGTGTAGGTCTACAATCATGTCCCTGATCTCCTTGGACAGCTCTTTGGTCTTTGCCATGGTGGAGAGTTTGGAATCTGATTGAATGATAGCTTCTTTGGATAGGTGTCATCATTATATATATATATATATATATATATTCATTCATTCATTCATCTTCTACCGCTTATCTGAACTACCTCAGGTCACGGGGAGCCTGTGCCTATCTCAGGCGTCATCGGGCATCAAGGCAGGATACACCCTGGACGGAGTGCCAACCCATCGCAGGGCACACACACACTCTCATTATATATATATATATATATAACCCCATCTCTACACTGGCTACCTGTTATGTTTAGAATTGATTACAAACTGCTGCTACTTACATACAAGGCTCTTAATGGTTTAGCTCCCACGTATCTAACTAGTCTCCTAACAGTCTCGTTACAATCCTTCACGCTCTCTGAGATCACAAAACTCAGGACTTCTGGTAGTTCCCAGAATATCTAAGACCACTAAAGGCGATAGAGTGTTTTCTTATTTAGCTCCCAAACTCTGGAATAGTCTTCCTGATAGTGTTCGGGGCTCAGACACACTTTCCCAGTTCAAAAGCAGATTAAAAACTCATCTCTTTAGTCAGGCGTACACATAATACATCCCATAATATTGTGCACTATTACATTAGACTTGCACATTTTTATGAACAGCAGATATGTTAATCCCTCTCCACTGCTTCTCTCTTTCTACCCATCCCGAGGCATCCAGACATTGTACCAGCTCTGATTGTCTTCCGTGCAATGAAGATCTCAGACCTCCACTGAGATGAGGCCGACTCTGTGAGAATCCTGAGACATCTACAGATCTACCAGCTCCAGTTGGACTCTGTGATACTAAGTGGAGATCTGAACTCCATGTGATCCTTACACCAATACAGCATCTATTTGACTGTATATTTGTAATCACACCCTCTAGTGTCACCCATATGAGGATGGGCTCCCCTTTGAGTCTGGTTCCTCTCAAGGTTTCTTCCTTACCAATTTAAGGGAGTTTCTCCTTGCCACTGCTGCCTGAGTTACCACAGACTTGCTCATTGGGGATAAATACATATACATACATACATACATTCATACAAACTGTGAACTATATATATCTTGAATTTTTATTATATTAATTCTTTATACTTCTCCTTATGTTTACCTTCTGCTCTATGTTTATGTTCTGTAAAGCTGCTTTGAGACAATGTCCATTGTAAAAAGCGCTATACAAATAAACTTGAATTGAATTGAATATATAAATATATAAAGTAACAAGCTTAGATTAGGAGCACTAGGAATGCCACTAATCTCAGTACCTATATAAAATACACCTGGGAGCCAGAAATGTTGCCAATTGATAGGGATCTAATACTTATTAAAATGCGACTCAATTTATAACTTTTTTGAAATGCGTTTTTCTGACAGTCTCTCACTGCTAAAATAAACCTACCTTTAAAATTATAGACTGATCCTTTCTTTATCAGTGGGAAAACATATGAAATCAGCAAGGGACCAAATAATTTTTTTCCTCAATTTACCAGTTTTCATTTACACACGGTTGATGCCTGATGCACTCCAAGATAATAAATTAACAGTTTTGTATACATGATACACTGTTGGTTTCTTCTTTTCAGATTAAGAATTTGTGAATAAATGAAGTAATACTCAGTAGAGCAGAGTATTTTACTTTTACTATTTTACTTCAAGTAATGGTCAATTTATTCAGTATTGTGTGTCTTCTAAAGGGACATAATCATTCATAACGAAATATGCAGGCTGCTGCAAATACAGATCTGTCGTAATAAGATTGTGTGCCACATGACTTATATTTGACACAAATAATCTTTTTATGCAACACTGTAAAGACTGAAGTAAGAACCTGGAAAATCAGTGCAAAAATATTAGTGCCTTTGATAAAATTTACCCAACAAGGGTAGAATTATTATTGGGTTTTTTTTAACTTTACAAAAGGCATAGAGATCCTCTATTTTTGACTTCTCTATACAGTCAAAGATAAGACCAGCCTGCAGACAAATCGAGCTTAAACTCTGCAATAATGAAAGAAACTTTTTGGTTGGTATGTGTCAAGTACGTAGGTGTGAGTACTTTAACATGGAAGCTGATTAGGAGTGGACTTCAGTTTGTGCAACATGTGAAAGGAGTAAAAATTGTCATCACATGCAGGGAATGACCAGGGGTCTCATTTATAAAACTGTGCATAGGATCCCTACTAAAAGTTTACGTACGCCCAAAAGCCAAAAATGGCGTACGCCAGGGGCGTCACTAGGCCCTTTTTAGGGGGGCTTTAGCCCCCCTAAACTTCTGCCCAGCCCCCCTAAAAATTATTTAATTATTTTTTGATCGCTTCAGTCCCCTTTAAAAACGCATTTGAAGCGGCGACAAGCTGCAGGGACGCCGAGCAGAGCGAACATCAGAGAGTACAAGGTGTGTGTGCTTTTATTGATGGATTGCTATGATATGACATCTGCATCGGTGCAGTTCTTGTAATTGCAGTTTACTGGACCAATACACAGTTCGGTTTCTCATCCAATGCGTCTTCGCTGCGTTCAACTTCAGCCCTTATCACAGTGTGATAGTTGTTTTTCTTCCAACAAAAATGAAGCGATTAACACCCATGAAAACATACTTTAGAAAACGACCATGATTTATTTTAATAGACCTTTTAAAATGTAAAACATATTATTGTGTATTTCCGCATTACAAATATGCAGCCATGCACAGAAATGATTAAAGACACATCATTATATTGTCTGAAAGCACTAAATGGCACAACTCACGACTCAAAATTTTCTAGTGACTGGTCACATCTAAATTTTTCATTTTTTTTTACAGTGAAATACAGGGAATACAATGGAATATTGGATTGCAATAAGGTTAGTAGTATACAACCCTACCCTGGGGGCTGAGCCCCCCTAAAATGAAAATTCTAGAATCGCCCCTGGCGTACGCCAAAAAAAATTCCGATTTAGAAAACCGTGCGTATGCACTCCTGTAAGCAATGTTCCCTTTATAAATCACAGATCCCCCACAGATGTGCGTACGCGAACCAGCCTCAAATCCAGCCCTGTACACGCCCATTTTTAACCATAAATAGTCAATGCAAATCACTGCGCAGGCACGAGAGTGAAACTCGTTATAATGAGTTTCCTCTGCGCTCTGCGGGTTTAAAAATGGGTTGAGGAGCCAGCGTCTCAGGGGGCTTTTATATTATTTTTATTTTAGATTAAAAGCAACATTGTTATAATTATATTAAAAACAAAATTGTTACAGTTTCTACTTTTTAATATTGTTAAACTCACCAAGAAGCCAGCCATCATGTACTGCCCTTGCATTTAGTCTGTTCCCTACACTGTTATGTGTCAAGATAAAGGAATCATGTGTTGAACCAGGCCAGCGTGCCACAATGTTTGTGAGGGTCATGTTGGAGTCACATATGATTTGCACATTAATAGAATGCACATGCTTTCTATTAACATAAGCAAATTCATTTTCAGATGATGCCCTTATAGCAACATGAGCGCAGTCAATTGCGCCGATTACATTTGGGAAACCAGACATTGCTGCAAATTGCATTTTAATTTCAGCCTGTTCTCACACAGTGTAGGGGAACCTGAAGTATTGACTACCCATATTAAGTACCATTCAAAATGACAGATATTATGGCACTCAGGGACGGCTGTGATATACCAGACCTATAGGGTGAGATGATAGATTCCAATAGAATTATTCATATACAAAAAGGTCTTAGACACAAAGTTGAGGATTACTTATAGTTTTTATTATATAAATAATTTACCTGTCTGCCAATTCCCGCTGGAAACAGCCGGTTGCCAAGAACCCCAGAGTGGTGAGGACTTGTATTTGGATTGGGATGGCATGGTTCCGGCATGTTGCCCAATCTAATACTGGACCCAATTCAGCACATAGATCTAAGAGCACAGCTCTAGGGAATCTAAATCGGCTTATTAGCCAGTCATCATAATGGGCCAGGAAATCATCATGGTCCCTGAAAACTCGTTCTCTCCTTATTCTGCCATTGGCGTAATCCTCCAATAGTGCCAGCAGTGCCATCATGAAGCATTACATACCCGGGTCACCGGAAGATTTATATGTTTCTAGCAATCAGACTGATCGTTAACACCTTGACAAAATCACAGAATTAATTTGTGGGCGAAAATTTAAGACAAAAATAGTGAACACATTCTTCTTCATGACGGTTTTTTAATGAACACTGTAATAGTTAGGACCGATGATGAGTAGCGATTGTGAGTAACGACTGTATTTGCAGACTTTGACATTTTATGATAGCTATATGTACATTAAGGAAAATATTTAGTTTTTACACTGTGCTCTGCAGTTCTCTAATAAAAGGGTATTTCATGCTATTCTGTATCACATGTAGTTGCGCCATCTCCTCCTGCGCTCCCGTTGTGGACAATGTGACTGTAAGGCAGCGCTGATTATTCATTCATGAGCCTGTGCCTATCCTCAGGCGTCATTGGGCATCAAGGCAGGATACACCCTGGACGGAGTAGCGCTGATTATTATTATTATTATTTTATTTTTAATCACATTTTCCCGCCAAGTTTGTTTTTTATAGATCACAACCTTTGCACGAAAACTGGCATACACACATTTCCAGCCCCGTTCTGTGCGTACGCACGCTTTATAAATGAGACCCCAGTACTTTCCAGATATTACTGCACCTTCTTTAATGTTGCCTTAGGTCTCTTGGCAGTCTCCCTGGTAAATTTTCTTCTTGTCCCTTCATTAATTTGGAGTGTTGTTCTGGTCTTTCAGGGTGGTATCCTATTTTCTCCACTTGTTGATGATGGCCTTCACAGCCTTCCATGGTACATCTAATATTTTGGAAAAGATTTTGTGCCCCTCTTCTGATATCTTTCAACACCGAGATCCCATTCATGCTTCCTAAGCTCTTGGCAGTTCATGGTTTCAGCGGTCAGATGAAACCAAGCAGATGTCAAGAAAATCCTACGAAAGCAGCTGACTGTTTTTATGCTTATCAAAATCACTTCATTGATAATGTCCAGGATGATAAATTTTGAACAAGATTAATTCTGAGCACAGTCACTTGCCCCATTATAAAATGGTGTGCACACATTTACAGTAAATATGGAAAGTTCATGCACCCTTTTAAAAATGTCAGTTTTTGTGTTGTGTAAAAAAGATTTCACCAATATTAAACAATGTAAGAACATTTTCATCTTTTCATCATTTTTTATTTTCATCAACAGAGCTGGCTGGCTGGCGCAGTCACAACAACTTGGAGTTTAATATGCTCAAAACAGTGGAGATGATCCAAGTCATCCACTTTTTGAACTTTTACTATCTAGCCAGCGATACAGAGCCCCAAATACCAGCACAGCCAGACAGAAGAACAGTTTCTTTCCCAGGCAATCTACCTTATTAACAGTTAAATGCTAACATCATTATGCAATAACAATGTACAACATTGAACAAGCTTACATTTATTTACCACCATCTCCATCCTACATCTCATTCTATTCTACCATCTATAGCACAACTGTACATACAAATTATTTAGTTTTTTAATTTTTTACATATGTGTATTTTTTTGTATTCTCCTCTTGTTGTCTCTGTGTACTGGAAGCGTATGATTCTAAAACAAATTCCTTGTATGCGCAATCAGACTTGGCAATAAAGCTTTGTGATTCTGATCTTCACATTTAGTGATAATAGTAAAACTAGTTGATTTGGTTAGTAAAACTAGTTGATTTGAAATCTGTGCATCTATGGCAGATGCAGCACTCATACTGACACCCTGATGACCCAAAGCAAACCTCCTCATCAACAAAAGAATGGCTTCACTAAAACAAGATCAAGGTTTTGGAAATGGTTCTTATCTAATTGCAATCGAAAATTTATAGGAGGGCCCAGTTGTAAGATAATCCCAACTGATCTCACAGAGAACTCTTTTGAAAGGAATAATGGTAATGATATATTCTGAATATATCTTGGCACACTCTGCCCAGGGCTGACTGTGGGATAACATTTGTTTATGACCAATATCCTTTGCTTTGTCTTAGACATTCTTTCTGTTTTGTTCTGCACAAAGCATAGACACTTTGTACTATAACTTATCAAATCATCAGTAGCAGTGTAAATCACCACATCTTTTTCTGCTGAGACCTTTTGTTTACCAATATATAACACTGAATATTACCTATAATCTTTCTTTTGTATAAATACTCCCTGGTAATCTCAGTAAATTTCAAAGACTTTGCTATTCAAAAGTGGTTTCAGTGGCTAAATTCAGCTCAGAGGTAGCGGCAGCAGCACAGCTCAGGCTTCTTCTCCAAGCAACTGGGAAATTATAATCGTAAAATATTGCTAAGCCAAGAATGTCCTAAAGGTGCTTCAACTAGGTGGTATTTTTAGGGTGTGCACATTTGTGCCATCAGGCTATTATACATTTTTCACATTACAAAAACCTGTCAATTTAACAAACATTTTATATCCACTGTATATGATTAGTTTATCTGATTATAATGGCTATTGTATGCATTTCATACTTCAGTTGCTTTATCACATTTATTGAAATAACACTTTTAACTGCACTGGACAAAACAACAGAATACCAAAAGCATACATTTTGTTTGCACGAAGGTGGATGTGTCAATATCAGTGAGGTCTCTATTTGTAACATCTGGCTAACACTGCAACACAGAATTGAATGATTAATGCTCAAACTACAACTTACCAAAGAAAGGATTTGGACCCACAGCTTTCCGGAGGCATTCTACCATCGGATGGCCAAACGTGATGTTCGGAACAAAATGCCTTCAGATAGGTTGGAGAATTGCTTGTTAGATTATTTACTTCTTTGCTGAAGTCCTAATTTATTTTGAGCCCAAATAAATCTCAGAAAAAGAGATCTAAGGGTATTTGGTAAGTTTACTGTATATCATTTTCATAATTGATATACTATGCAGTAGTATATTACAATATACCACCATAACATACTGTACAATATATTATTTACAATGCATATATAGATAAGATTTACAACAAAACAGGCATTAAAATGGCTTAAATCATGCAGTAGATACAGTATCTTCAGAAAGAAATTATTTTATTTTCAAGATGTACTAAATTATGAAATATTTTATCATTATCAATATAATGATAATTTATCAATTGTTTTTTGGGTTAAATAGCACATTCTTAAATGGCAATAAATAAAATTAAATAATGGACTAATAAAAAACACACAACAATGTTTAAATGATATACCAAAGGATTTTATGTAGATTAAAAGGTTTTTTCACCTGATAATATATCTCAAGGAGAAGAGGAATAAGTGAATCACAGAGCCTATCTAGTATGTAGATAAGAGATTTTTGCAGAAACTTAATAATCTGTGTTTATTGTATTTTGTATTTTAAATTTACATATATTTTGGTGTTGATTTAACTCATAGTTTTTATTATTTTAAGATACTGGGATCATCTCGAACCTTTTTGTAATGTAATTTTACTTCATTTGTCCTTAACTGAGTTTTACAAAAGATGAATTTTTAATATATTGGTCAATAACCCTGTTATTGGTGTCTTTACCAATGTACCTTTGTAAGAAATGAATTACAGAATGTCACTGTTCACACACACACACACACACACACACACACACACACCCCGAGCTGAACCACACCGAGCTTATAACTTGCTTGCGTTATGTATGAACTGAGCTGAACCACACCGAGCTGAACCACACCAAGCTTTTAACTTGCTCACTTTATGTATGAACTGAGCTGAACTACACCGAGCTGAACTGAACCACACCGAGCTGAACTGAACCACACCGAGCTGAGCTGAACTACACCACACCACACCCCACCCAGCTGAACTACACCACACCACACCCCACCCAGCTGAACTACACCACACCACACCCCACCGAGCTGAACTACACCACACCACACCGAGCTGAACTACACCACACCACACCGAGCTGAACTACACCACACCACACCGAGCTGAACTACACCACACCACACCGAGCTGAACTACACCACACCACACCGAGCTGAACTACACCACACCACACCGAGCTGAACTACACCACACCACACCGAGCTGAACTACACCACACCACACCGAGCTGAACTACACCACACCACACCGAGCTGAACTACACCACACCACACCGAGCTGAACTACACCACACCACACCGAGCTGAACTACACCACACCGAGCTGAACTACACCACACCACACCGAGCTGAACTACACCACACCACACCGAGCTGAACTACACCACACCACACCACACCGAGCTGAACTACACCACACCACACCACACCGAGCTGAACTACACCACACCACACCGAGCTGAACTACACCACACCACACCACACCGAGCTGAACTACACCACACCACACCACACCGAGCTGAACTACACCACACCACACCACACCGAGCTGAACTACACCACACCACACCACACCGAGCTGAACTACACCACACCGAGCTGAACTACACCACACCACACCACACCGAGCTGAACTACACTACACCGAGCTGAACTACACCACACCACACCGAGCTGAACTACACCACACCACACCGAGCTGAACTACACCACACCACACCGAGCTGAACTACACCACACCACACCGAGCTGAACTACACCACACCACACCGAGCTGAACTACACCACACCACACCACACCGAGCTGAACTACACCACACCACACCGAGCTGAACTACACTACACTGAGCTGAACTACACTACACTACACCGAGCTGAACTACACCACACTACACCACACCGAGCTGAACTACACCACACCACACCACACCGAGCTGAACTACACCACACCACACCGAGCTGAACTACACCACACCACACCGAGCTGAACTACACCACACCACACCGAGCTGAACTACACCACACCACACCGAGCTGAACTACACCACACCACACCACACCGAGCTGAACTACACCACACCACACCACACCGAGCTGAACTACACCACACCACACCACACCGAGCTGAACTACACCACACCACACCACACCGAGCTGAACTACACCACACCACACCCAGCTGAACTACACCACACCACACCGAGCTGAACTACACCACACCGAGCTGAACTACACCACACCGAGCTGAACTACACCACACCACACCGAGCTGAACTACACCACACCACACCGAGCTGAACTACACCACACCACACCGAGCTGAACTACACCACACGTCACCCCACGCAGCTGAACTACACCACACCACACCGAGCTGAACTACACCACACCACACCGAGCTGAACTACACCACACCACACCGAGCTGAACTACACAACACCACACCACACCGAGCTGAACTACACCACACCACACCGAGCTGAACTACACCACACCACACCGAGCTGAACTACACCACACCACACCACACCGAGCTGAACTACACCACACCGAGCTGAACTACACCACACCACACCACACCGAGCTGAACTACACCACACCGAGCTGAACTACACCACACCCACCGAGCTGAACTACACCACACCACACCGAGCTGAACTACACCACACGACACCACACCCAGCTGAACTACACCACACCACACCGAGCTGAACTACACCACACCGAGCTGAACTACACCACACCACACCGAGCTGAACTACACCACACCACACCGAGCTGAACTACACCACACCACACCGAGCTGAACTACACCACACCGAGCTGAACTACACCACACCACACCACACCGAGCTGAACTACACCACACCACACCACACCGAGCTGAACTACACCACACCACACCACACCGAGCTGAACTACACCACACCACACCACACCGAGCTGAACTACACCACACCACACCGAGCTGAACTACACCACACCACACCGAGCTGAACTACACTACACTGAGCTGAACTAAACTACACTACACCACACCGAGCTGAACTACACCACACCACACCGAGCTGAACTACACCACACCACACCACACCGAGCTGAACTACACCACACCACACCACACCGAGCTGAACTACACCACACCACACCGAGCTGAACTACACCACACTACACCACACCGAGCTGAACTACACCACACCACACCGAGCTGAACTACACCACACTACACCACACCGAGCTGAACTACACCACACCACACCACACCGAGCTGAACTACACTACACCGAGCTGAGCTGAAATACACCACACCACACCGAGCTGAACTACACCACACCACACCGAGCTGAACTACACCACACCACACCGAGCTGAACTACACCACACCACACCGAGCTGAACTACACCACACCACACCGAGCTGAACTACACCACACCACACCGAGCTGAACTACACCACACCACACCGAGCTGAACTACACCACACCACACCGAGCTGAACTACACCACACCACACCGAGCTGAGCTACACCACACCACACCGAGCTGAGCTACACCACACCACACCGAGCTGAACTACACCACACCACACCGAGCTGAACTACACCACACCACACCGAGCTGAACTACACTACACTGAGCTGAACTAAACTACACTACACCGAGCTGAACTACACTACACTACACCGAGCTGAACTACACTACACCGAGCTGAACTACACTACACTACACCGAGCTGAACTACACTACACCGAGCTGAGCTGAAATACACTACACCACACCGAGCTGAACTACACCACACCACACCGAGCTGAACTACACCACACCACACCGAGCTGAACTACACCACACCACACCGAGCTGAACTACACCACACCACACCGAGCTGAACTACACCACACCACACCGAGCTGAACTACACCACACCACACCGAGCTGAACTACACCACACCGAGCTGAACTACACCACACCACACCGAGCTGAACTACACTACACTGAGCTGAACTAAACTACACTACACTGAGCTGAACTAAACTACACTACACTACACTGAGCTGAACTAAACTACACTGAGCTGAACTAAACTACACCGAGCTGAGCTGAACCAAGCTGACCTACACCAAGCTGAACTACACCAAGCTGAACTACACCAAGCTGAACTACACCAAGCTGAACTACACCAAGCTGAACTGAACTACACTGAGCTGAACCACACCACGGGGTTAAAAAGCACTGTTATGAAAGATGACAAACTATTACAGCTCACCCGTCCATGACGTCCAGGTGTAAATAGTCAGCGCCGCACTCCATCATCCGTTCACATTCTCTCCCCAGCTGGGAAAGATCGCTACTCAAAATCGAGGGCCCAATTTTAGCTGTGTATGCCATCTCTCACACACCGCGCTGCTAGGTCTGCGATTTGCGCATGCGCGCTGTGAACAGCAGCGGTAACTTGCACTCAATGCTATGATGCGTTTCCGTTTGGAAATAGCGCTGTTCTGTCGGTCAGATAATAATACGTTAAAAGTCTTTATACTTTTTTCTTTCCTTCTAAGAATAATAACTCAAATATGCAGACAATGCCCAAAAGGCGACAGTGAGTATAACTATAAAGTTGAGCCTTCATATACAACCAAACGAATATTACAACTATCTGTTTAAAATCGATTCAAATAGACAATTCGAATTTAATTATAAATAAATTATACAAATAGGTGTCTGTAATATGAGTTGTGACTAGTAAAATTAGACTTCTTACTACTAATTATTCAGGTAAAAATGCAAAAATATATCGTATGCAAATTCTGAGTAGTAATAAATTATAGTTTTACTAGAATATAGTGCATTAGAGCCCTCTATAATGTTTGGGAAAAGCCATATTTTAAAAAATGGGACAAATCTATATTCAAAACTGTACATTTTAGTTTTACCACCAATCTTTAATGCATATCTACATTTTTGACATTTGGACAAAACTCCAACCTCACTCAAGAAAAGTGGATCATTTTGGTTGATATCAGTAATCAGTGAGGCTCACTGCAGTCCACACTCCCTGTAATGTCCAGAACACAAAGGACTGTTGTTAAGTCTACGTCAGCTGTCATTTTTCTCACTTTATACTTTAATTTATTTTCTGTTCTGTCCCAAAACATCTTTTTTGACAAAATTGGTTAAATTTCTTTTTATAATACCGATTTATTATCACTGTATACTATTTATTATACTGTATCACTATTATATTCTGTAACCAGCCACAATGCACAATCAGGGCTCTCTCTCTCTTTTTTTTTCTGATATTGCATAACGAAATCAAACACATAATACACATTTTTTCAATGCCACATGAACAAAAGGTATCAGTCACATAGGTTACCAGAGAAGAAATGAAAATAAATAAATAAATAAATAAATAAATTACAAAAAATTTAATTCTTTTAAAATATTACGTTTTCTGATCTTTTTTGTTTTTTTACTTTTTCTAAAAGAGTACTGTATAACTTGAAATCATTCATAAAATGGGACAGATCTGGTTTATAAAGGGCCCACTTTGTTTTGTGTATATGGTACTTTCCTAATACAATAAATAGCTGTATAATACATTGTTCATTCCTTTCCAAATTATTTCAAAATAAAAAAACACATCAAATACACCAATTTCTACCACACAACCCAATTTTCTACTAATATAATTTTCCACATCTTTCCAAAAAAGTCTTGAGTAGATACAATGATAAACAAATGCAAAATTGTTTCCTTTTCCTGACCACAAAATTCGCAAGCATAAGAAATATTAAGCTGTTTAACAGGATAAATTCTATGTAGAATTTTGTAAGACACCTCCTTAATTTTATTTTCCAGGTTTTATCCCAGTATATATTACCAAATAAGGAAGACCAAAAAAAACTTGCTGCAGGAAAAGAAACAAAACAAAGGGTATGTTACATAAAGCTGATGAGCCTCTTCTTAATATTATTAAGTATAATATATAATATTATTATTATGTTATCTTTAGATTATGTCCCTAAATCTTTCAAGTTGGCAGTTATTAAGCCACTCATTAAGAAACCTAATCTAGATCCTAATGAACTATCAAATTACAGACCTATTTCACATCTTTATTTTTATGTCTAAAATACTAGAAAAGGTTGTGTCTGTTCAAATGAGCTCCTTCTTACAGGAGAACAATATCTTTGAAGATTTTGGACCTCCACTGAGATGAGGCCGACTCTGAGGACTCTGAGAATCCTGAGGCATCTAGAGATCTACCAGCTCCAGTCAGACTCTGCGATAATAAAAAGGAGATGTGCTCTCCATGTGGAACTCCATGTGGTCTTTTGCATCTATATAACATCTGTTTGACTGTATTTTTATAATCACACCCTCCAGTGTCACCCATATGAGGATGGGTTCCCCTTGAATCTGGTTCCTTTCAAGGTTTCTTCCTTTACCATCTCATGCCCCTTTTCCAGTTTGAGTGCTGGTTCGGTTCAGAGCCAGAGCCTAATTTAGAACCAGTTCTTTCTTTTTCGACATCCAAAGCACTGGCTCTTAATCAGCACATTGTTAGCGCATTTGATAATGTACCTTAAGTATACTAATGTTTAATACACTTTTACTTTACCGCGATATGATACATTATCAGCACACATGATAGTAAGTAGCTACATGCTAAGGCTAACTTTTTTCTGTGTTAATGATAAAATAACGTTATGTACTTTCTCGGTTACAACCTCCGTTTACAGATTACATGGAGCTGCACGTACACGTTGGATTCGCCACGTTTGGGTGTTAATGTAGGTTCACAAAGCAGTGAGCATTAACAGTAAAGCAACATCCGCCATTGTTGATGTGTTTGTGTTTGCCGCTGCTGCGCTAACGTTGCTGGCACATGTGACACGTATACAGTGACGTCAGACTTGGCTCTGTGATGGCTCTCTAGCCGGTGGAAAGACAAACCGGTTCATAGAAGGTTCGCCAGTGGAACCAACTTTGAACCAGCACCAGCGCTAGCTCTGAACCAGCACCTGGTTCTTTTTGGTGGAAAAGGGGCATTAAGGGAGTTTTTCCTTACCACTGCTGCCTGAGTCATCTCAGACTTGCTCATTGGGGATATATACATAAACATTGTGAACTAAATCTATCTAATATTAATCTTGAATTTTGCATTCTATTATTCTTTATATTAATCTTTTGTTCTATGTTTATGTTCTGTAAAGCTGCTTTGAGACAATGTCAATTGTAAAAAGCGCTATACAAATAAAATTGAATTGAATTGAATTGAATTCATATTAAAGGCCAATATGTTGATAAAATATGATTTAAACTCGAAAATCTGATGTTTGTGTGTGGTATGATCATTCATTCATTCATCTTCTACCGCTTATCCGAACTACCTCGGGTCACGGGGAGCCTGTGCCTATCTCAGGCGTCATTGGGCATCAAGGCAGGATACACCCTGGACGGAGTGCCAACCCATCGCAGGGCACACACACACTCATTCACTCACGCAATCACACACTAGGGACAATTTTTCCAGAGATGCCAATCAACCTACCATGCATGTCTTTGGACCGGGGGAGGAAACCGGAGTACCCGAAGGAAACCCCCGAGGCACGGGGAGAACATGCAAACAGCGCACACACACACAAGGTGGAGGCGGGAATCGAACCCCCATTTTCATGCAATCTTAGGTATCAGCATGTGAATCCCTGCATGCATGTACAAAAGTGCTTCTCAGGAGCTGAAAACGCGTTTCCCGCAGTCTCAGCGCTCTAGCGCCTTCCTTTCGTGGTTTTTCGTGCATCCTTATATATGCACACATCTGACAAGCTTAAAAAGGGCTGTTTAACCTTGTTTCCATGAAACATGATAGGACACAATGTGTTTATGTCAGAAAACTCGGGAAAAAGCTTTTTTACATTATTTTATGCTAAATAATATAAAATATAATAGTTCATATTAAAGGCCAAATTGTTAATAAAAAAATTATTTCAACTTGATAATCTGATGATTTGTGTGTGGTATGATCATTTTCATGCAATCTTAGGTATCAGCATGTGTTTTGAGTGAATCCCTGCATGCATGTACAAAAGTGCTTCTCAGGAGCTGAAAACGCGTTTCCCGCAGTCTCAGTGCTCTAGCGCCTTCCTTTCGTGGTTTTTCGTGCATCCTTATATATGCACACATCTGACAAGCTTGAAAAGGGCTGTTTCACCTTGTTTCGATGAAACATGATAGGACACAATGTGTTTATGTCAGAAAACTCGGGAAAAAGCTTTTTTACATTATTTTATGCAAAATAATATAAAATATAATAGTTCATATTAAAGGCCAATTTGTTGATAAAAATATGATTTCAACTCGCAAATCTAATGTTTTGTGTGTGTTATAATCATTTTCATGCAATCTTAGGTATCAGCATGTGAATCCCTGCATGCATGTACAAAAGTGCTTCTCTGGAGCTGAAAATGCGTTTCCCGCAGTCTCAGCGCTCTAGCGCCTTTCT
Source organism: Tachysurus vachellii (assembly GCF_030014155.1). NCBI lineage: Eukaryota > Metazoa > Chordata > Actinopteri > Siluriformes > Bagridae > Tachysurus > Tachysurus vachellii. Next base: position 5,129,731 of record NC_083467.1, read on the forward strand.
TTCTTGGTTTTTCGTGCATCCTTATATATGCACACATCTGACAAGCTTGAAAAGGGCTGTTTCACCTTGTTTCCATGAAACATGATAGGACACAATGTGTTTATGTCAGAAATCTCGGGAAAAAGCTTTTTTACATTATTTTATGCTAAATAATATAAAATATAATAGTTCATATTAAAGGACAATTTGTTGATAAAATCATGTTTTTAACTCGAAAATCTAATGTTTTGTGTGTGTTATAATCATTTTCATGCAATCTTAGGTATCAGCATGTGTTTTGAGTGAATCCCTGCATGCATATACAAAAGTGCTTCTCAGGAGCTGAAAACGCGTTTCCCGCAGTCTCAGCGCTCTAGCGCCTTTCTTTCGTGGTTTTTCGTGCATCCTTATATATGCACACATCTGACAAGCTTGAAAAGGTCTGTTTCACCTTGTTTCGATGAAACATGATAGGACACAGTGTGTTTATGTCAGAAATCTCTCGAAAAAGCTTTTTTACATTATTTTATGCAAAATAATATAAAATATAATAGTTCATATTAAAGACCAAATTGTTGATAAAAATATGATTTCAACTCGATAATCTGATGATTTGTGTGTGGTATGATCATTTTCATGCAATCTTAGGTATCAGCATGTGTTTTGAGTGAATCCCTGCATGCATATACAAAAGTGCTTCTCAGGAGCTGAAAACGCGTTTCCCGCAGTCTCAGCGCTCTAGCGCCTTTCTTTCGTGGGTTTTCGTGCATCCTTATATATGCAAACATCTGACAAGCTTGAAAAGGTCTGTTTCACCTTGTTTCGATGAAACATGATAGGACACAATGTGTTTATGTCAGTAAACTCGGGAAAAAGCTTTTTTACATTATTTTATGCTAAATAATATAAAATATAATAGTTCATATTAAAGGCCAAATTGTTAATAAAAAAATTATTTCAACTCGATAATCTGATGATTTGTGTGTGGTATGATCATTTTCATGCATTCTTAGGTATCAGCATGTGAATCCCTGCATGCATGTACAAAAGTCCTTCTCAGGAGCTAAAAACGCGTTTACCGCAGTCTCAGTGATCTAGCGACTTCCTTTCGTGGTTTTTCGTGCATCCTTATATATGCACACATCTGACAAGCTTGAAAAGGGCTGTTTCACCTTGTTTCCATGAAACATGATAGGACACAATGTGTTTATGTCAGAAATCTCGGGAAAAAGCTTTTTTACATTATTTTATGCTAAATAATATAAAATATAATAGTTCATATTAAAGGCCAATTTGTTGATAAAATCATGTTTTTAACTCGAAAATCTAATGTTTTGTGTGTGTTATAATCATTTTCATGCAATCTTAGGTATCAGCATGTGTTTTGAGTGAATCCCTGCATGCATATACAAAAGTGCTTCTCAGGAGCTGAAAACGCGTTTCCCGCAGTCTCAGCGCTCTAGCGCCTTCCTTTCGTGGTTTTTCGTGCATCCTTATATATGCACACATCTGACAAGCTTGAAAAGGGCTGTTTCACCTTGTTTCGATGAAACATGATAGGACACAGTGTGTTTATGTCAGAAATCTCTCGAAAAAGCTTTTTTACATTATTTTATGCAAAATAATATAAAATATAATAGTTCATATTAAAGGCCAAATTGTTGATAAAAATATGATTTCAACTCGATAATCTGATGATTTGTGTGTGGTATGATCATTTTCATGCATTCTTAGGTATCAGCATGTGAATCCCTGCATGCATGTACAAAAGTGCTTCTCAGGAGCTGAAAATCCGTTTCCCGCAGTCTCAGCGCTCTAGCGCCTTTCTTTCGTGGTTTTTCGTGCATCCTTATATATGCACACATCTGACAAGCTTGAAAAGGGCTGTTTCACCTTGTTTCCATGAAACATGATAGGACACAATGTGTTGATGTCAGACAACTCAGGAAAAAGTTTTTTTTACATTATCTTATGCTAAATAATAAAAATATAATAGTTCATATTAAAGGCCAAATTGTTAATAAAAAAATGATTTCAACTCGCAAATCTAATGATTTGTGTGTGGTATGATCATTTTCATGCAATCTTAGGTATCAGCATGTGAATCCCTGCATGCATGTACAAAAGTGCTTCTCAGGAGCTGAAAATGCGTTTCCCGCAGTCTCAGTGCTCTAGCGCCTTTCTTTCTTGGTTTTTCGTGCATCCTTATATATGCACACATCTGACAAGCTTGAAAAGGGTTGTTTCACCTTGTTTCCATGAAACATGATAGGACACAATGTATTTATGTCAGTAAACTCGGGAAAAAGCTTTTTTACATTATTTTATGCTAAATAATATAAAATATAATAGTTCATATTAAAGGCCAATTTGTTGATAAAAATTTGTTTTTAACTCGAAAATCTAATGTTTTGTGTGTGTTATAATCATTTTCATGCAATCTTAGGTATCAGCATGTGAATCCCTGCATGCATGTACAAAAGTGCTTCTCAGGAGCTGAAAATGCGTTTCCCACAGTCTCAGCGCTCTAGCGCCTTTCTTTCGTGGTTTTTCGTGCATCCTTATATATGCACACATCTGACAAGCTTGAAAAGGGCTGTTTAACCTTGTTTCCATGAAACATGATAGGACACAATGTGTTTATGTCAGAAAACTCGGGAAAAAGCTTTTTTACATTATTTTATGCTAAATAATAAAAATATAATAGTTCATATTAAAGGCCAAATAGTTAATAAAAAAATGATTTCAACTCGATAATCTGATGATTTGTGTGTGGTATGATCATTTTCATGCATTCTTAGATATCAGCATGTGAATCCCTGCATGCATATACAAAAGTGCTTCTCAGGAGCTGAAAACGCGTTTCCCGCAGTCTCAGTGCTCTAGCGCCTTTCTTTCGTGGTTTTTCGTGCATCCTTATATATGCACACATCTGACAAGCTTGAAAAGGTCTGTTTCACCTTGTTTCGATGAAACATGATAGGACACAGTGTGTTTATGTCAGAAATCTCGGGAAAAACCTGTTTTACATTATTTTATGCAAAATAATATAAAATATAATAGTTCATATTAAAGGCCAATTTGTTGATAAAAATATGATTTCAACTCGATAATCTGATGATTTGTGTGTGGTATGATCATTTTCATGCAATCTTAGGTATCAGCATGTGAATCCCTGCATGCATATACAAAAGTGCTTCTCAGGAGCTGAAAACGCGTTTCCCGCAGTCTCAGCGCTCTAGCGCCTTCCTTTCGTGGTTTTTCGTGCATCCTTATATATGCACACATCTGACAAGCTTGAAAAGGGCTGTTTCACCTTGTTTCCATGAAACATGATAGGACACAATGTGTTTATGTCAGAAATCTCGGGAAAAAGCTTTTTTACATTATTTTATGCTAAATAATATAAAATATAATAGTTCATATTAAAGGCCAAATTGTTGATAAAAATATGATTTCAACTCGATAATCTGATGATTTGTGTGTGGTATGATCATTTTCATGCATTCTTATGTATCAGCATGTGAATCCCTGCATGCATATACAAAAGCGCTTCTCAGGAGCTGAAAACGCGTTTCCCGCAGTCTCAGCGCTCTAGCGCCTTTCTTTCGTGGTTTTTCGTGCATCCTTATATATGCACACATCTGACAAGCTTGAAAAGGGCTGTTTCACCTTGTTTCGATGAAACATGATAGGACACAATGTGTTTATGTCAGAAATCTCGGGAAAAAGCTTTTTTACATTATTTTATGCTAAATAATATAAAATATAATAGTTCATATTAAAGGCCAAATTGTTGATAAAAATATGATTTCAACTCGATAATCTGATGATTTGTGTGTGGTATGATCATTTTCATGCATTCTTATGTATCAGCATGTGAATCCCTGCATGCATATACAAAAGCGCTTCTCAGGAGCTGAAAACGCGTTTCCAGCAGTCTCAGCGCTCTAGCGCCTTTCTTTCTTGGTTTTTCGTGCATCCTTATATATGCACACATCTGACAAGCTTGAAAAGGGCTGTTTCACCTTGTTTCGATGAAACATGATAGGACACAGTGTGTTTATGTCAGAAATCTCGGGAAAAAGCTTTTTTACATTATTTTATGCTAAATAATATAAAATATAATAGTTCATATTAAAGGCCAATTTGTTGATAAAAATATGATTTCAACTCGAAAATCTAATGATTTGTGTGTGGTATGATCATTTTCATGCAATCTTAGGTATCAGCATGTGTTTTGAGTGAATCCCTGCATGCATATACAAAAGTGCTTCTCAGGAGCTGAAAATGCGTTTCCCGCAGTCTCAGCGCTCTAGCGCCTTTCTTTCGTGGTTTTTCGTGCATCCTTATATATGCACACATCTGACAAGCTTGAAAAGGGCTGTTTCACCTTGTTTCCATGAAACATGATAGGACACAATGTGTTTATGTCAGAAAACTCGGGAAAAAGCTTTTTTACATTATTTTATGCTAAATAATAAAAATATAATAGTTCATATTAAAGGCCAAATAGTTAATAAAAAAATGATTTCAACTCGATAATCTGATGATTTGTGTGTGGTATGATCATTTTCATGCATTCTTAGGTATCAGCATGTGAATCCCTGCATGCATATACAAAAGTGCTTCTCAGGAGCTGAAAACGCGTTTCCCGCAGTCTCAGCGCTCTAGCGCCTTTCTTTCGTGGTTTTTCGTGCATCCTTATATATGCACACATCTGACAAGCTTGAAAAGGGCTGTTTCACCTTGTTTCCATGAAACATGATTGGACACAGTGTGTTTATGTCAGAAATCTCTGGAAAAAGTTTTTTTACATTATTTCATGCTAAATAATATAAAATATAATAGTTCATATTAAAGGCCAATTTGTTGAGAAAAATATGTTTTTAACTCGAAAATCAAATGTTTTGTGTGTGTTATAATCATTTTCATGCAATCTAAGGTATCAGCATGTGTTTTGAGTGAATCCCTGCATGAATGTTCAAAAGTGCTTCTCAGGAGCTGAAAACGCGTTTCCCGCAGTCTCAGCGCTCTAGCGCCTTCCTTTCGTGGTTTTTCGTGCATCCTTATATATGCACACATCTGACAAGCTTGAAAAGGGCTGTTTAACCTTGTTTCCATGAAACATGATAGGACACAATGTGTTTATGTCAGAAAACTCGGGAAAAAGCTTTTTTACATTATTTTATGCTAAATAATAAAAATATAATAGTTCATATTAAAGGCCAAATAGTTAATAAAAAAATGATTTCAACTCGATAATCTGATGATTTGTGTGTGGTATGATCATTTTCATGCATTCTTAGGTATCAGCATGTGAATCCCTGCATGCATATACAAAAGTGCTTCTCAGGAGCTGAAAACGCGTTTCCCGCAGTCTCAGCGCTCTAGCGCCTTTCTTTCGTGGTTTTTCGTGCATCCTTATATATGCACACATCTGACAAGCTTGAAAAGGGCTGTTTCACCTTGTTTCGATGAAACATGATAGGACACAGTGTGTTTATGTCAGAAATCTCTCGAAAAAGCTTTTTTACATTATTTTATGCAAAATAATATAAAATATAATAGTTCATATTAAAGGCCAAATTGTTGATAAAAATATGATTTCAACTCGATAATCTGATGATTTGTGTGTGGTATGATCATTTTCATGCATTCTTATGTATCAGCATGTGAATCCCTGCATGCATATACAAAAGCGCTTCTCAGGAGCTGAAAACGCGTTTACCGCAGTCTCAGCGCTCTAGCGCCTTCCTTTCGTGGTTTTTCGTGCATCCTTATATATGCACACATCTGACAAGCTTGAAAAGGGCTGTTTCACCTTGTTTCCATGAAACATGATAGGACACAATGTGTTTATGTCAGAAATCTCGGGAAAAAGCTTTTTTACATTATTTTATGCTAAATAATATAAAATATAATAGTTCATATTAAAGACCAAATTGTTGATAAAAATATGATTTCAACTCGATAATCTGATGATTTGTGTGTGGTATGATCATTTTCATGCAATCTTAGGTATCAGCATGTGAATCCCTGCATGCATATACAAAAGTGCTTCTCAGGAGCTGAAAACGCGTTTCCCGCAGTCTCAGCGCTCTAGCGCCTTTCTTTCGTGGTTTTTCGTGCATCCTTATATATGCACACATCTGACAAGCTTGAAAAGGGCTGTTTCACCTTGTTTCGATGAAACATGATAGGACACATTGTGTTTATGTCAGAAATCTCGGGAAAAAGCTGTTTTACATTATTTTATGCTAAATAATATAAAATATAATAGTTCATATTAAAGGCCAAATTGTTGATAAAAATATGATTTCAACTCGATAATCTGATGATTTGTGTGTGGTATGATCATTTTCATGCAATCTTAGGTATCAGCATGTGAATCCCTGCATGCATATACAAAAGTGCTTCTCAGGAGCTGAAAACGCGTTTCCCGCAGTCTCAGCGCTCTAGCGCCTTTCTTTCGTGGTTTTTCGTGCATCCTTATATATGCACACATCTGACAAGCTTGAAAAGGTCTGTTTCACCTTGTTTCGATGAAACATGATAGGACACAGTGTGTTTATGTCAGAAATCTCGGGAAAAACCTGTTTTACATTATTTTATGCAAAATAATATAAAATATAATAGTTCATATTAAAGGCCAATTTGTTGATAAAAATATGATTTCAACTCGAAAATCTAATGATTTGTGTGTGGTATGATCATTTTCATGCAATCTTAGGTATCAGAATGTGTTTTGAGTGAATCCCTGCATGCATGTACAAAAGTGCTTCTCAGGAGCTGAAAATGCGTTTCCCGCAGTCTCAGCGCTCTAGCGCCTTTCTTTCGTGGTTTTTCGTGCATCCTTATATATGCACACATCTGACAAGCTTGAAAAGGGCTGTTTAACCTTGTTTCCATGAAACATGATAGGACACAATGTGTTTATGTCAGAAAACTCGGGAAAAAGCTTTTTTACATTATTTTATGCTAAATAATAAAAATATAATAGTTCATATTAAAGGCCAAATAGTTAATAAAAAAATGATTTCAACTCGATAATCTGATGATTTGTGTGTGGTATGATCATTTTCATGCATTCTTAGGTATCAGCATGTGAATCCCTGCATGCATATACAAAAGTGCTTCTCAGGAGCTGAAAACGCGTTTCCCGCAGTCTCAGCGCTCTAGCGCCTTTCTTTCGTGGTTTTTCGTGCATCCTTATATATGCACACATCTGACAAGCTTGAAAAGGGCTGTTTCACCTTGTTTCCATGAAACATGATAGGACACAGTGTGTTTATGTCAGAAATCTCGGGAAAAAGCTTTTTTACATTATTTTATGCTAAATAATATAAAATATAATAGTTCATATTAAAGGCCAATTTGTTGATAAAAATTTGTTTTTAACTCGAAAATCTAATGTTTTGTGTGTGTTATAATCATTTTCATGCAATCTTAGGTATCAGCATGTGTTTTGAGTGAATCCCTGCATGCATGTACAAAAGTGCTTCTCAGGAGCTGAAAATGCGTTTCCCGCAGTCTCAGCGCTCTAGCGCCTTCCTTTCGTGGTTTTTCGTGCATCCTTATATATGCACACATCTGACAAGCTTGAAAAGGGCTGTTTCACCTTGTTTCCATGAAACATGATAGGACACAATGTGTTTATGTCAGAAATCTCGGGAAAAAGCTTTTTTACATTATTTTATGCTAAATAATATAAAATATAATAGTTCATATTAAAGGCCAAATTGTTGATAAAAATATGATTTCAACTCGATAATCTATGATTTGTGTGTGGTATGATCATTTTCATGCAATCTTAGGTATCAGCATGTGAATCCCTGCATGCATATACAAAAGTGCTTCTCAGGAGCTGAAAACGCGTTTCCCGCAGTCTCAGCGCTCTAGCGCCTTCCTTTCGTGGTTTTTCGTGCATCCTTATATATGCACACATCTGACAAGCTTGAAAAGGGCTGTTTCACCTTGTTTCGATGAAACATGATAGGACACAGTGTGTTTATGTCAGAAATCTCGGGAAAAAGCTGTTTTACATTATTTTATGCTAAATAATATAAAATATAATAGTTCATATTAAAGACCAAATTGTTGATAAAAATATGATTTCAACTCGATAATCTGATGATTTGTGTGTGGTATGATCATTTTCATGCAATCTTAGGTATCAGCATGTGAATCCCTGCATGCATATACAAAAGTGCTTCTCAGGAGCTGAAAACGCGTTTCCCGCAGTCTCAGCGCTCTAGCGAATTCTTTCGTGGTTTTTCGTGCATCCTTATATATGCACACATCTGACAAGCTTGAAAAGGGCTGTTTAACCTTGTTTCCATGAAACATGATAGGACACAATGTGATTATGTCAGAAAACTCGGGAAAAAGCTTTTTTACATTATTTTATGCTAAATAATAAAAATATAATAGTTCATATTAAAGGCCAAATTGTTGATAAAAATATGATTTCAACTCGATAATCTGATGATTTGTGTGTGGTATGATCATTTTCATGCAATCTTAGGTATCAGCATGTGAATCCCTGCATGCATATACAAAAGTGCTTCTCAGGAGCTGAAAACGCGTTTCCCGCAGTCTCAGCGCTCTAGCGCCTTTCTTTCGTGGTTTTTCGTGCATCCTTATATATGCACACATCTGACAAGCTTGAAAAGGGCTGTTTCACCTTGTTTCCATGAAACATGATAGGACACAGTGTGTTTATGTCAGAAATCTCGGGAAAAAGCTTTTTTACATTATTTTATGCTAAATAATATAAAATATAATAGTTCATATTAAAGGCCAATTTGTTGATAAAAATATGTTTTTAACTCGAAAATCTAATGTTTTGTGTGTGTTATAATCATTTTCATGCAATCTTAGGTATCAGCATGTGTTTTGAGTGAATCCCTGCATGCATATACAAAAGTGCTTCTCAGGAGCTGAAAACGCGTTTCCCGCAGTCTCAGCGCTCTAGCGCCTTCCTTTCGTGGTTTTTCGTGCATCCTTATATATGCACACATCTGACAAGCTTGAAAAGGGCTGTTTCACCTTGTTTCGATGAAAAATGATAGGACACAATGTGTTTATGTCAGAAATCTCGGGAAAAAGCTGTTTTACATTATTTTATGCTAAATAATATAAAATATAATAGTTCATATTAAAGACCAAATTGTTGACAAAAATATGATTTCAACTCGATAATCTGATGTGTGTGGTATGATCATTTTCATGCAATCTTAGGTATCAGCATGTGAATCCCTGCATGCATATACAAAAGTGCTTCTCAGGAGCTGAAAACGCGTTTCCCGCAGTCTCAGCGCTCTAGCGCCTTCCTTTCGTGGTTTTTCGTGCATCCTTATATATGCACACATCTGACAAGCTTGAAAAGGGCTGTTTCACCTTGTTTCGATGAAACATGATTGGACGCAGTGTGTTTATGTCAGAAATCTCGGGAAAAAGCTTTTTTACATTATTTTATGCAAAATAATATAAAATATAATAGTTCATATTAAAGGCCAAATTGTTGATAAAAATATGATTTCAACTCGATAATCTGATGATTTGTGTGTGGTATGATCATTTTCATGCATTCTTATGTATCAGCATGTGAATCCCTGCATGCATATACAAAAGTGCTTCTCAGGAGCTGAAAACGCGTTTCCCGCAGTCTCAGCGCTCTAGCGCCTTCCTTTCGTGGTTTTTCGTGCATCCTTATATATGCACACATCTGACAAGCTTGAAAAGGGCTGTTTCACCTTGTTTCGATGAAACATGATAGGACACAATGTGTTTATGTCAGAAATCTCGGGAAAAAGCTGTTTTACATTATTTTATGCTAAATAATATAAAATATAATAGTTCATATTAAAGACCAAATTGTTGATAAAAATATGATTTCAACTCGATAATCTGATGATTTGTGTGTGGTATGATCATTTTCATGCAATCTTAGGTATCAGCATGTGAATCCCTGCATGCATATACAAAAGTGCTTCTCAGGAGCTGAAAACGCGTTTCCCGCAGTCTCAGCGCTCTAGCGCCTTCCTTTCGTGGTTTTTCGTGCATCCTTATATATGCACACATCTGACAAGCTTGAAAAGGGCTGTTTCACCTTGTTTCCATGAAACATGATAGGACACAATGTGTTTATGTCAGAAATCTCGGGAAAAAGCTTTTTTACATTATTTTATGCTAAATAATATAAAATATAATAGTTCATATTAAAGACCAAATTGTTGATAAAAATATGATTTCAACTCGATAATCTGATGATTTGTGTGTGGTATGATCATTTTCATGCAATCTTAGGTATCAGCATGTGAATCCCTGCATGCATATACAAAAGTGCTTCTCTGGAGCTGAAAATGCGTTTCCTGCAGTCTCAGCGCTCTAGCGCCTTTCTTTCTTGGTTTTTCGTGCATCCTTATATATGCACACATCTGACAAGCTTGAAAAGGGCTGTTTCACCTTGTTTCCATGAAACATGATAGGATACAATGTGTTTATGTCAGAAATCTCGGGAAAAAGCTTTTTTACATTATTTTATGCTAAATAAAATAAAATATAATAGTTCATATTAAAGGCCAATTTGTTGATAAAAATTTGTTTTTAACTCGAAAATCTAATGTTTTGTGTGTGTGATAATCATTTTCATGCAATCTTAGGTATCAGCATGTGTTTTGAGTGAATCCCTGCATGCATATACAAAAGTGCTTCTCAGGAGCTGAAAACGCGTTTCCCGCAGTCTCAGCGCTCTAGCGCCTTCCTTTCGTGGTTTTTCGTGCATCCTTATATATGCACACATCTGACAAGCTTGAAAAGGGCTGTTTCACCTTGTTTCCATGAAACATGATAGGACACAATGTGTTTATGTCAGAAATCTCGGGAAAAAGCTGTTTTACATTATTTTATGCTAAATAATATAAAATATAATAGTTCATATTAAAGACCAAATTGTTGATAAAAATATGATTTCAACTCGATAATCTGATGATTTGTGTGTGGTATGATCATTTTCATGCAATCTTAGGTATCAGCATGTGAATCCCTGCATGCATATACAAAAGTGCTTCTCAGGAGCTGAAAACGCGTTTCCCGCAGTCTCAGCGCTCTAGCGCCTTCCTTTCGTGGTTTTTCGTGCATCCTTATATATGCACACATCTGACAAGCTTGAAAAGGGCTGTTTCACCTTGTTTCGATGAAACATGATAGGACACATTGTGTTTATGTCAGAAATCTCGGGAAAAAGCTTTTTTACATTATTTTATGCTAAATAATATAAAATATAATAGTTCATATTAAAGGCCAATTTGTTGATAAAAATATGATTTCAACTCGATAATCTGATGATTTGTGTGTGGTATGATCATTTTCATGCAATCTTAGGTATCAGCATGTGAATCCCTGCATGCATATACAAAAGTGCTTCTCAGGAGCTGAAAATGCGTTTCCCGCAGTCTCAGCGCTCTAGCGCCTTTCTTTCGTGGTTTTTCGTGCATCCTTATATATGCACACATCTGACAAGCTTGAAAAGGGCTGTTTCACCTTGTTTCCATGAAACATGATAGGACACAATGTGTTTATGTCAGAAATCTCGGGAAAAAGCTTTTTTACATTATTTTATGCTAAATAATATAAAATATAATAGTTCATATTAAAGGCCAAATTGTTGATAAAAATATGATTTCAACTCGATAATCTGATGATTTGTGTGTGGTATGATCATTTTCATGCATTCTTAGGTATCAGCATGTGAATCCCTGCATGCATATACAAAAGTGCTTCTCAGGAGCTGAAAACGCGTTTCCCGCAGTCTCAGCGCTCTAGCGCCTTTCTTTCGTGGTTTTTCGTGCATCCTTATATATGCACACATCTGACAAGCTTGAAAAGGTCTGTTTCACCTTGTTTCGATGAAACATGATAGGACACAGTGTGTTTATGTCAGAAATCTCGGGAAAAACCTGTTTTACATTATTTTATGCAAAATAATATAAAATATAATAGTTCATATTAAAGGCCAATTTGTTGATAAAAATATGATTTCAACTCGAAAATCTAATGATTTGTGTGTGGTATGATCATTTTCATGCAATCTTAGGTATCAGAATGTGTTTTGAGTGAATCCCTGCATGCATGTACAAAAGTGCTTCTCAGGAGCTGAAAATGCGTTTCCCGCAGTCTCAGCGCTCTAGCCCCTTTCTTTCGTGGTTTTTCGTGCATCCTTATATATGCACACATCTGACAAGCTTGAAAAGGGCTGTTTAACCTTGTTTCCATGAAACATGATAGGACACAATGTGATTATGTCAGAAATCTCGGGAAAAAGCTGTTTTACATTATTTTATGCTAAATAATATAAAATATAATAGTTCATATTAAAGGCCAAATTGTTGATAAAAATATGATTTCAACTCGATAATCTGATGATTTGTGTGTGGTATGATCATTTTCATGCATTCTTATGTATCAGCATGTGAATCCCTGCATGCATATACAAAAGTGCTTCTCAGGAGCTGAAAATGCGTTTCCCGCAGTCTCAGCGCTCTAGCGAATTCTTTCGTGGTTTTTCGTGCATCCTTATATATGCACACATCTGACAAGCTTGAAAAGGGCTGTTTCACCTTTTTTAAATGAAACATGATAGGACACAGTGTGTTTATGTCAGAAATCTCGGGAAAAAGCTTTTTTACATTATTTTATGCTAAATAATATAAAATATAATAGTTCATATTAAAGGCCAAATTGTTGATAAAAATATGATTTCAACTCGATAATCTGATGATTTGTGTGTGGTATGATCATTTTCATGCATTCTTATGTATCAGCATGTGAATCCCTGCATGCATATACAAAAGCGCTTCTCAGGAGCTGAAAATGCGTTTCCCGCAGTCTCAGCGCTCTAGCGCCTTTCTTTCGTGGTTTTTCGTGCATCCTTATATATGCACACATCTGACAAGCTTGAAAAGGGCTGTTTCACCTTGTTTCCATGAAACATGATAGGACACAATGTGTTTATGTCAGAAATCTCGGGAAAAAGCTTTTTTACATTATTTTATGCTAAATAATATAAAATATAATAGTTCATATTAAAGGCCAATTTGTTGATAAAATCATGTTTTTAACTCGAAAATCTAATGTTTTGTGTGTGTTATAATCATTTTCATGCAATCTTAGGTATCAGCATGTGTTTTGAGTGAATCCCTGCATGCATATACAAAAGTGCTTCTCAGGAGCTGAAAATGCGTTTCCCGCAGTCTCAGCGCTCTAGCGCCTTCCTTTCGTGGTTTTTCGTGCATCCTTATATATGCACACATCTGACAAGCTTGAAAAGGGCTGTTTCACCTTGTTTCCATGAAACATGATAGGACACAATGTGTTTATGTCAGAAATCTCGGGAAAAAGCTTTTTTACATTATTTTATGCTAAATAATATAAAATATAATAGTTCATATTAAAGGCCAAATTGTTGATAAAAATATGATTTCAACTCGATAATCTGATGATTTGTGTGTGGTATGATCATTTTCATGCATTCTTATGTATCAGCATGTGAATCCCTGCATGCATATACAAAAGTGCTTCTCAGGAGCTGAAAACGCGTTTCCCGCAGTCTCAGCGCTCTAGCGCCTTTCTTTCGTGGTTTTTCGTGCATCCTTATATATGCACACATCTGACAAGCTTGAAAAGGGCTGTTTCACCTTGTTTCGATGAAACATGATAGGACACAATGTGTTTATGTCAGAAATCTCGGGAAAAAAGCTTTTTTACATTATTTTATGCTAAATAATATAAAATATAATAGTTCATATTAAAGGCCAAATTGTTGATAAAAATATGATTTCAACTCGATAATCTGATGATTTGTGTGTGGTATGATCATTTTCATGCATTCTTAGGTATCAGCATGTGAATCCCTGCATGCATATACAAAAGTGCTTCTCAGGAGCTGAAAACGCGTTTCCCGCAGTCTCAGCGCTCTAGCGCCTTCCTTTCGTGGTTTTTCGTGCATCCTTATATATGCACACATCTGACAAGCTTGAAAAGGGCTGTTTCACCTTGTTTCGATGAAACATGATAGGACACAATGTGTTTATGTCAGAAATCTCGGGAAAAAAGCTTTTTTACATTATTTTATGCTAAATAATATAAAATATAATAGTTCATATTAAAGGCCAAATTGTTAATAAAAAAATGATTTCAACTCGATAATCTGATGATTTGTGTGTGGTATGATCATTTTCATGCATTCTTAGGTATCAGCATGTGAATCCCTGCATGCATATACAAAAGTGCTTCTCAGGAGCTGAAAATGCGTTTCCCGCAGTCTCAGCGCTCTAGCGCCTTTCTTTCGTGGTTTTTCGTGCATCCTTATATATGCACACATCTGACAAGCTTGAAAAGGGCTGTTTCACCTTGTTTCCATGAAACATGATAGGACACAATGTGTTTATGTCAGAAATCTCGGGAAAAAGCTTTTTTACATTATTTTATGCTAAATAATATAAAATATAATAGTTCATATTAAAGGCCAATTTGTTGATAAAATCATGTTTTTAACTCGAAAATCTAATGTTTTGTGTGTGTTATAATCATTTTCATGCAATCTTAGGTATCAGCATGTGTTTTGAGTGAATCCCTGCATGCATATACAAAAGTGCTTCTCAGGAGCTGAAAACGCGTTTCCCGCAGTCTCAGCGCTCTAGCGCCTTCCTTTCGTGGTTTTTCGTGCATCCTTATATATGCACACATCTGACAAGCTTGAAAAGGGCTGTTTCACCTTGTTTCGATGAAAAATGATAGGACACAATGTGTTTATGTCAGAAATCTCGGGAAAAAGCTGTTTTACATTATTTTATGCTAAATAATATAAAATATAATAGTTCATATTAAAGACCAAATTGTTGATAAAAATATGATTTCAACTCGATAATCTGATGATTTGTGTGTGGTATGATCATTTTCATGCAATCTTAGGTATCAGCATGTGAATCCCTGCATGCATGTACAAAAGTGCTTCTCTGGAGCTGAAAATGCGTTTCCCGCAGTCTCAGCGCTCTAGCGCCTTTCTTTCGTGGTTTTTCGTGCATCCTTATATATGCACACATCTGACAAGCTTGAAAAGGGCTGTTTCACCTTGTTTCCATGAAACATGATAGGACACAATGTGTTTATGTCAGAAATCTCGGGAAAAAGCTTTTTTACATTATTTTATGCTAAATAATATAAAATATAATAGTTCATATTAAAGGCCAATTTGTTGATAAAAATTTGTTTTTAACTCGAAAATCTAATGTTTTGTGTGTGTTATAATCATTTTCATGCAATCTTAGGTATCAGCATGTGTTTTGAGTGAATCCCTGCATGCATATACAAAAGTGCTTCTCAGGAGCTGAAAATGCGTTTCCCGCAGTCTCAGCGCTCTAGCGCCTTTCTTTCGTGGTTTTTCGTGCATCCTTATATATGCACACATCTGACAAGCTTGAAAAGGGCTGTTTCACCTTGTTTCCATGAAACATGATAGGACACAATGTGTTTATGTCAGAAATCTCGGGAAAAAGCTTTTTTACATTATTTTATGCTAAATAATATAAAATATAATAGTTCATATTAAAGGCCAATTTGTTGATAAAATCATGTTTTTAACTCGAAAATCTAATGTTTTGTGTGTGTTATAATCATTTTCATGCAATCTTAGGTATCAGCATGTGAATCCCTGCATGCATATACAAAAGTGCTTCTCAGGAGCTGAAAATGCGTTTCCCGCAGTCTCAGCGCTCTAGCGCCTTCCTTTCGTGGTTTTTCGTGCATCCTTATATATGCACACATCTGACAAGCTTGAAAAGGGCTGTTTCACCTTGTTTCGATGAAACATGATAGGACACAATGTGTTTATGTCAGAAATCTCGGGAAAAAGCTGTTTTACATTATTTTATGCTAAATAATATAAAATATAATAGTTCATATTAAAGACCAAATTGTTGATAAAAATATGATTTCAACTCGATAATCTGATGATTTGTGTGTGGTATGATCATTTTCATGCAATCTTAGGTATCAGCATGTGAATCCCTGCATGCATGTACAAAAGTGCTTCTCAGGAGCTGAAAATGCGTTTCCCGCAGTCTCAGCGCTCTAGCGCCTTTCTTTCGTGGTTTTTCGTGCATCCTTATATATGCACACATCTGACAAGCTTGAAAAGGGCTGTTTCACCTTGTTTCGATGAAACATGATAGGACACAATGTGTTTATGTCAGAAATCTCGGGAAAAAGCTTTTTTACATTATTTTATGCTAAATAATATAAAATATAATAGTTCATATTAAAGGCCAATTTGTTGATAAAATCATGTTTTTAACTCGAAAATCTAATGTTTTGTGTGTGTTATAATCATTTTCATGCAATCTTAGGTATCAGCATGTGTTTTGAGTGAATCCCTGCATGCATATACAAAAGTGCTTCTCAGTTGCTGAAAATGCGTTTCCCGCAGTCTCAGCGCTCTAGCGCCTTCCTTTCGTGGTTTTTCGTGCATCCTTATATATGCACACATCTGACAAGCTTGAAAAGGGCTGTTTCACCTTGTTTCGATGAAACATGATAGGACACAATGTGTTTATGTCAGAAATCTCGGGAAAAAGCTGTTTTACATTATTTTATGCTAAATAATATAAAATATAATAGTTCATATTAAAGACCAAATTGTTGATAAAAATATGATTTCAACTCGATAATCTGATGATTTGTGTGTGGTATGATCATTTTCATGCAATCTTAGGTATCAGCATGTGAATCCCTGCATGCATGTACAAAAGTGCTTCTCTGGAGCTGAAAATGCGTTTCCCGCAGTCTCAGCGCTCTAGCGCCTTTCTTTCGTGGTTTTTCGTGCATCCTTATATATGCACACATCTGACAAGCTTGAAAAGGTCTGTTTCACCTTGTTTCGATGAAACATGATAGGACACAGTGTGTTTATGTCAGAAATCTCTCGAAAAAGCTTTTTTACATTATTTTATGCTAAATAATATTAAATATAATAGTTCATATTAAAGGCCAATTTGTTGAGAAAAATATGATTTCAACTCGCAAATCTAATGATTTGTGTGTGGTATGATCATTTTCATGCAATCTTAGGTATCAGCATGTGAATCCCTGCATGCATGTACAAAAGTGCTTCTCAGGAGCTGAAAATGCGTTTCCCGCAGTCTCAGTGCTCTAGCGCCTTTCTTTCTTGGTTTTTCGTGCATCCTTATATATGCACACATCTGACAAGCTTGAAAAGGGTTGTTTCACCTTGTTTCCATGAAACATGATAGGACACAATGTATTTATGTCAGTAAACTCGGGAAAAAGCTTTTTTACATTATTTTATGCTAAATAATATAAAATATAATAGTTCATATTAAAGGCCAAATAGTTAATAAAAAAATGATTTCAACTCGATAATCTGATGATTTGTGTGTGGTATGATCATTTTCATGCATTCTTAGGTATCAGCATGTGAATCCCTGCATGCATATACAAAAGTGCTTCTCAGGAGCTGAAAACGCGTTTCCCGCAGTCTCAGCGCTCTAGCGCCTTTCTTTCGTGGTTTTTCGTGCATCCTTATATATGCACACATCTGACAAGCTTGAAAAGGGCTGTTTCACCTTGTTTCGATGAAACATGATAGGACACAATGTGTTTATGTCAGAAATCTCGGGAAAAAGCTTTTTTACATTATTTTATGCTAAATAATATAAAATATAATAGTTCATATTAAAGGCCAAATTGTTGATAAAAATATGATTTCAACTCGATAATCTGATGATTTGTGTGTGGTATGATCATTTTCATGCATTCTTATGTATCAGCATGTGAATCCCTGCATGCATATACAAAAGTGCTTCTCAGGAGCTGAAAATGCGTTTCCCGCAGTCTCAGCGCTCTAGCGCCTTTCTTTCGTGGTTTTTCGTGCATCCTTATATATGCACACATCTGACAAGCTTGAAAAGGGCTGTTTCACCTTGTTTCCATGAAACATGATAGGACACAATGTGTTTATGTCAGTAAACTCGGGAAAAAGCTTTTTTACATTATTTTATGCTAAATAATATAAAATATAATAGTTCATATTAAAGGCCAATTTGTTGATAAAAATTTGTTTTTAACTCGAAAATCTAATGTTTTGTGTGTGTTATAATCATTTTCATGCAATCTTAGGTATCAGCATGTGAATCCCTGCATGCATGTACAAAAGTGCTTCTCAGGAGCTGAAAATGCGTTTCCCACAGTCTCAGCGCTCTAGCGCCTTTCTTTCGTGGTTTTTCGTGCATCCTTATATATGCACACATCTGACAAGCTTGAAAAGGGCTGTTTCACCTTGTTTCGATGAAACATGATAGGACACATTGTGTTTATGTCAGAAATCTCGGGAAAAAGCTGTTTTACATTATTTTATGCTAAATAATATAAAATATAATAGTTCATATTAAAGGCCAAATTGTTGATAAAAATATGATTTCAACTCGATAATCTGATGATTTGTGTGTGGTATGATCATTTTCATGCATTCTTATGTATCAGCATGTGAATCCCTGCATGCATATACAAAAGCGCTTCTCAGGAGCTGAAAATGCGTTTCCCGCAGTCTCAGCGCTCTAGCGCCTTTCTTTCGTGGTTTTTCGTGCATCCTTATATATGCACACATCTGACAAGCTTGAAAAGGGCTGTTTCACCTTGTTTCGATGAAACATGATAGGACACAATGTGTTTATGTCAGAAATCTCGGGAAAAAAGCTTTTTTACATTATTTTATGCTAAATAATATAAAATATAATAGTTCATATTAAAGGCCAAATTGTTGATAAAAATATGATTTCAACTCGATAATCTGATGATTTGTGTGTGGTATGATCATTTTCATGCAATCTTAGGTATCAGCATGTGAATCCCTGCATGCATATACAAAAGTGCTTCTCAGGAGCTGAAAATGCGTTTCCCGCAGTCTCAGCGCTCTAGCGCCTTTCTTTCGTGGTTTTTCGTGCATCCTTATATATGCACACATCTGACAAGCTTGAAAAGGGCTGTTTCACCTTGTTTCGATGAAACATGATAGGACACAATGTGTTTATGTCAGAAATCTCGGGAAAAAAGCTTTTTTACATTATTTTATGCTAAATAATATAAAATATAATAGTTCATATTAAAGGCCAATTTGTTGATAAAAATTTGTTTTTAACTCGAAAATCTAATGTTTTGTGTGTGTTATAATCATTTTCATGCAATCTTAGGTATCAGCATGTGTTTTGAGTGAATCCCTGCATGCATATACAAAAGTGCTTCTCAGGAGCTGAAAACGCGTTTCCCGCAGTCTCAGCGCTCTAGCGCCTTCCTTTCGTGGTTTTTCGTGCATCCTTATATATGCACACATCTGACAAGCTTGAAAAGGGCTGTTTCACCTTGTTTCGATGAAACATGATAGGACACATTGTGTTTATGTCAGAAATCTCGGGAAAAAGCTGTTTTACATTATTTTATGCTAAATAATATAAAATATAATAGTTCATATTAAAGACCAAATTGTTGATAAAAATATGATTTCAACTCGATAATCTGATGATTTGTGTGTGGTATGATCATTTTCATGCAATCTTAGGTATCAGCATGTGAATCCCTGCATGCATATACAAAAGTGCTTCTCAGGAGCTGAAAACGCGTTTCCCGCAGTCTCAGCGCTCTAGCGCCTTCCTTTCGTGGTTTTTCGTGCATCCTTATATATGCACACATCTGACAAGCTTGAAAAGGGCTGTTTCACCTTGTTTCGATGAAAAATGATAGGACACAATGTGTTTATGTCAGAAATCTCGGGAAAAAGCTGTTTTACATTATTTTATGCTAAATAATATAAAATATAATAGTTCATATTAAAGACCAAATTGTTGACAAAAATATGATTTCAACTCGATAATCTGATGATTTGTGTGTGGTATGATCATTTTCATGCATTCTTAGGTATCAGCATGTGAATCCCTGCATGCATATACAAAAGTGCTTCTCAGGAGCTGAAAATGCGTTTCCCGCAGTCTCAGCGCTCTAGCGCCTTTCTTTCGTGGTTTTTCGTGCATCCTTATATATGCACACATCTGACAAGCTTGAAAAGGGCTGTTTCACCTTGTTTCGATGAAACATGATAGGACACAATGTGTTTATGTCAGAAATCTCGGGAAAAAGCTTTTTTACATTATTTTATGCTAAATAATATAAAATATAATAGTTCATATTAAAGGCCAAATTGTTGATAAAAATATGATTTCAACTCGATAATCTGATGATTTGTGTGTGGTATGATCATTTTCATGCATTCTTAGGTATCAGCATGTGAATCCCTGCATGCATATACAAAAGTGCTTCTCAGGAGCTGAAAATGCGTTTCCCGCAGTCTCAGCGCTCTAGCGCCTTTCTTTCGTGGTTTTTCGTGCATCCTTATATATGCACACATCTGACAAGCTTGAAAAGGGCTGTTTCACCTTGTTTCGATGAAACATGATAGGACACAATGTGTTTATGTCAGAAATCTCGGGAAAAAGCTTTTTTACATTATTTTATGCTAAATAATATAAAATATAATAGTTCATATTAAAGGCCAAATTGTTGATAAAAATATGATTTCAACTCGATAATCTGATGATTTGTGTGTGGTATGATCATTTTCATGCATTCTTATGTATCAGCATGTGAATCCCTGCATGCATATACAAAAGCGCTTCTCAGGAGCTGAAAATGCGTTTCCCGCAGTCTCAGCGCTCTAGCGCCTTTCTTTCGTGGTTTTTCGTGCATCCTTATATATGCACACATCTGACAAGCTTGAAAAGGGCTGTTTCACCTTGTTTCCATGAAACATGATAGGACACAATGTGTTTATGTCAGAAATCTCGGGAAAAAGCTTTTTTACATTATTTTATGCTAAATAATATAAAATATAATAGTTCATATTAAAGGCCAATTTGTTGATAAAAATATGTTTTTAACTCGAAAATCTAATGTTTTGTGTGTGTTATAATCATTTTCATGCAATCTTAGGTATCAGCATGTGAATCCCTGCATGCATATACAAAAGTGCTTCTCAGGAGCTGAAAATGCGTTTCCCGCAGTCTCAGCGCTCTAGCGCCTTTCTTTCGTGGTTTTTCGTGCATCCTTATATATGCACACATCTGACAAGCTTGAAAAGGGCTGTTTCACCTTGTTTCGATGAAACATGATAGGACACAGTGTGTTTATGTCAGAAATCTCGGGAAAAAGCTTTTTTACATTATTTTATGCAAAATAATATAAAATATAATAGTTCATATTAAAGGCCAAATTGTTGATAAAAATATGATTTCAACTCGATAATCTGATGATTTGTGTGTGGTATGATCATTTTCATGCAATCTTAGGTATCAGCATGTGAATCCCTGCATGCATGTACAAAAGTGCTTCTCAGGAGCTGAAAATGCGTTTCCCGCAGTCTCAGCGCTCTAGCGCCTTTCTTTCTTGGTTTTTCGTGCATCCTTATATATGCACACATCTGACAAGCTTGAAAAGGGTTGTTTCACCTTGTTTCCATGAAACATGATAGGACACAATGTATTTATGTCAGTAAACTCGGGAAAAAGCTTTTTTACATTATTTTATGCTAAATAATATAAAATATAATAGTTCATATTAAAGGCCAATTTGTTGATAAAAATTTGTTTTTAACTCGAAAATCTAATGTTTTGTGTGTGTTATAATCATTTTCATGCAATCTTAGGTATCAGCATGTGAATCCCTGCATGCATGTACAAAAGTGCTTCTCAGGAGCTGAAAATGCGTTTCCCACAGTCTCAGCGCTCTAGCGCCTTTCTTTCGTGGTTTTTCGTGCATCCTTATATATGCACACATCTGACAAGCTTGAAAAGGGCTGTTTCACCTTGTTTCGATGAAAAATGATAGGACACAATGTGTTTATGTCAGAAATCTCGGGAAAAAGCTGTTTTACATTATTTTATGCTAAATAATATAAAATATAATAGTTCATATTAAAGACCAAATTGTTGACAAAAATATGATTTCAACTCGATAATCTGATGATTTGTGTGTGGTATGATCATTTTCATGCAATCTTAGGTATCAGCATGTGAATCCCTGCATGCATATACAAAAGTGCTTCTCAGGAGCTGAAAACGCGTTTCCCGCAGTCTCAGCGCTCTAGCGAATTCTTTCGTGGTTTTTCGTGCATCCTTATATATGCACACATCTGACAAGCTTGAAAAGGGCTGTTTCACCTTGTTTCGATGAAACATGATAGGACACAATGTGTTTATGTCAGAAATCTCGGGAAAAAGCTTTTTTACATTATTTTATGCTAAATAATATAAAATATAATAGTTCATATTAAAGGCCAAATTGTTGATAAAAATATGATTTCAACTCGATAATCTGATGATTTGTGTGTGGTATGATCATTTTCATGCATTCTTAGGTATCAGCATGTGAATCCCTGCATGCATATACAAAAGTGCTTCTCAGGAGCTGAAAATGCGTTTCCCGCAGTCTCAGCGCTCTAGCGCCTTTCTTTCGTGGTTTTTCGTGCATCCTTATATATGCACACATCTGACAAGCTTGAAAAGGGCTGTTTCACCTTGTTTCGATGAAACATGATAGGACACAATGTGTTTATGTCAGAAATCTCGGGAAAAAGCTGTTTTACATTATTTTATGCTAAATAATATAAAATATAATAGTTCATATTAAAGACCAAATTGTTGACAAAAATATGATTTCAACTCGATAATCTGATGATTTGTGTGTGGTATGATCATTTTCATGCAATCTTAGGTATCAGCATGTGAATCCCTGCATGCATATACAAAAGTGCTTCTCAGGAGCTGAAAACGCGTTTCCCGCAGTCTCAGCGCTCTAGCGCCTTCCTTTCGTGGTTTTTCGTGCATCCTTATATATGCACACATCTGACAAGCTTGAAAAGGGCTGTTTCACCTTGTTTCGATGAAAAATGATAGGACACAATGTGTTTATGTCAGAAATCTCGGGAAAAAGCTGTTTTACATTATTTTATGCTAAATAATATAAAATATAATAGTTCATATTAAAGACCAAATTGTTGACAAAAATATGATTTCAACTCGATAATCTGATGATTTGTGTGTGGTATGATCATTTTCATGCATTCTTAGGTATCAGCATGTGAATCCCTGCATGCATATACAAAAGTGCTTCTCAGGAGCTGAAAATGCGTTTCCCGCAGTCTCAGCGCTCTAGCGCCTTTCTTTCGTGGTTTTTCGTGCATCCTTATATATGCACACATCTGACAAGCTTGAAAAGGGCTGTTTCACCTTGTTTCCATGAAACATGATAGGACACAATGTGTTTATGTCAGAAATCTCGGGAAAAAAGCTTTTTTACATTATTTTATGCTAAATAATATAAAATATAATAGTTCATATTAAAGGCCAAATTGTTGATAAAATCATGTTTTTAACTCGAAAATCTAATGTTTTGTGTGTGTTATAATCATTTTCATGCAATCTTAGGTATCAGCATGTGAATCCCTGCATGCATATACAAAAGTGCTTCTCAGGAGCTGAAAACGCGTTTCCCGCAGTCTCAGCGCTCTAGCGCCTTCCTTTCGTGGTTTTTCGTGCATCCTTATATATGCACACATCTGACAAGCTTGAAAAGGGCTGTTTCACCTTGTTTCGATGAAACATGATAGGACACATTGTGTTTATGTCAGAAATAACGGGAAAAAGTTGTTTTACATTATTTTATGCTAAATAATATAAAATATAATAGTTCATATTAAAGGCCAAATTGTTGATAAAAATATGATTTCAACTCGATAATCTGATGATTTGTGTGTGGTATGATCATTTTCATGCATTCTTATGTATCAGCATGTGAATCCCTGCATGCATATACAAAAGCGCTTCTCAGGAGCTGAAAATGCGTTTCCCGCAGTCTCAGCGCTCTAGCGCCTTTCTTTCGTGGTTTTTCGTGCATCCTTATATATGCACACATCTGACAAGCTTGAAAAGGGCTGTTTCACCTTGTTTCCATGAAACATGATAGGACACAATGTGTTTATGTCAGAAATCTCGGGAAAAAGCTTTTTTACATTATTTTATGCTAAATAATATAAAATATAATAGTTCATATTAAAGGCCAATTTGTTGATAAAATCATGTTTTTAACTCGAAAATCTAATGTTTTGTGTGTGTTATAATCATTTTCATGCAATCTTAGGTATCAGCATGTGTTTTGAGTGAATCCCTGCATGCATATACAAAAGTGCTTCTCAGGAGCTGAAAATGCGTTTCCCGCAGTCTCAGCGCTCTAGCGCCTTCCTTTCGTGGTTTTTCGTGCATCCTTATATATGCACACATCTGACAAGCTTGAAAAGGGCTGTTTCACCTTGTTTCGATGAAACATGATAGGACACAATGTGTTTATGTCAGAAATCTCGGGAAAAAGCTTTTTTACATTATTTTATGCTAAATAATATAAAATATAATAGTTCATATTAAAGACCAAATTGTTGATAAAAATATGATTTCAACTCGATAATCTGATGATTTGTGTGTGGTATGATCATTTTCATGCATTCTTAGGTATCAGCATGTGAATCCCTGCATGCATATACAAAAGTGCTTCTCAGGAGCTGAAAATGCGTTTCCCGCAGTCTCAGCGCTCTAGCGCCTTTCTTTCGTGGTTTTTCGTGCATCCTTATATATGCACACATCTGACAAGCTTGAAAAGGGCTGTTTCACCTTGTTTCCATGAAACATGATAGGACACAATGTGTTTATGTCAGAAATCTCGGGAAAAAGCTTTTTTACATTATTTTATGCTAAATAATATAAAATATAATAGTTCATATTAAAGGACAATTTGTTGATAAAATCATGTTTTTAACTCGAAAATCTAATGTTTTGTGTGTGTTATAATCATTTTCATGCAATCTTAGGTATCAGCATGTGTTTTGAGTGAATCCCTGCATGCATATACAAAAGTGCTTCTCAGGAGCTGAAAATGCGTTTCCCGCAGTCTCAGCGCTCTAGCGCCTTTCTTTCGTGGTTTTTCGTGCATCCTTATATATGCACACATCTGACAAGCTTGAAAAGGGCTGTTTCACCTTGTTTCGATGAAACATGATAGGACACAATGTGTTTATGTCAGAAATCTCGGGAAAAAGCTGTTTTACATTATTTTATGCTAAATAATATAAAATATAATAGTTCATATTAAAGACCAAATTGTTGATAAAAATATGATTTCAACTCGATAATCTGATGATTTGTGTGTGGTATGATCATTTTCATGCAATCTTAGGTATCAGCATGTGAATCCCTGCATGCATATACAAAAGTGCTTCTCAGGAGCTGAAAATGCGTTTCCCGCAGTCTCAGCGCTCTAGCGCCTTTCTTTCGTGGTTTTTCGTGCATCCTTATATATGCACACATCTGACAAGCTTGAAAAGGGCTGTTTCACCTTGTTTCGATGAAACATGATAGGACACAATGTGTTTATGTCAGAAATCTCGGGAAAAAGCTTTTTTACATTATTTTATGCTAAATAATATAAAATATAATAGTTCATATTAAAGGCCAAATTGTTGATAAAAATATGATTTCAACTCGATAATCTGATGATTTGTGTGTGGTATGATCATTTTCATGCATTCTTATGTATCAGCATGTGAATCCCTGCATGCATATACAAAAGCGCTTCTCAGGAGCTGAAAATGCGTTTCCCGCAGTCTCAGCGCTC
This sequence comes from Tachysurus vachellii, assembly GCF_030014155.1. NCBI lineage: Eukaryota > Metazoa > Chordata > Actinopteri > Siluriformes > Bagridae > Tachysurus > Tachysurus vachellii. The sequence continues at coordinate 5,155,495 of NC_083467.1, forward strand.
TAGCGCCTTTCTTTCGTGGTTTTTCGTGCATCCTTATATATGCACACATCTGACAAGCTTGAAAAGGGCTGTTTCACCTTGTTTCCATGAAACATGATAGGACACAATGTGTTTATGTCAGAAATCTCGGGAAAAAGCTTTTTTACATTATTTTATGCTAAATAATATAAAATATAATAGTTCATATTAAAGGCCAATTTGTTGATAAAAATTTGTTTTTAACTCGAAAATCTAATGTTTTGTGTGTGTTATAATCATTTTCATGCAATCTTAGGTATCAGCATGTGTTTTGAGTGAATCCCTGCATGCATATACAAAAGTGCTTCTCAGGAGCTGAAAATGCGTTTCCCGCAGTCTCAGCGCTCTAGCGCCTTTCTTTCGTGGTTTTTCGTGCATCCTTATATATGCACACATCTGACAAGCTTGAAAAGGGCTGTTTCACCTTGTTTCGATGAAACATGATAGGACACAATGTGTTTATGTCAGAAATCTCGGGAAAAAGCTTTTTTACATTATTTTATGCTAAATAATATAAAATATAATAGTTCATATTAAAGGCCAAATTGTTGATAAAAATATGATTTCAACTCGATAATCTGATGATTTGTGTGTGGTATGATCATTTTCATGCATTCTTAGGTATCAGCATGTGAATCCCTGCATGCATATACAAAAGTGCTTCTCAGGAGCTGAAAATGCGTTTCCCGCAGTCTCAGCGCTCTAGCGCCTTTCTTTCGTGGTTTTTCGTGCATCCTTATATATGCACACATCTGACAAGCTTGAAAAGGGCTGTTTCACCTTGTTTCGATGAAACATGATAGGACACAATGTGTTTATGTCAGAAATCTCGGGAAAAAGCTTTTTTACATTATTTTATGCTAAATAATATAAAATATAATAGTTCATATTAAAGGCCAAATTGTTGATAAAAATATGATTTCAACTCGATAATCTGATGATTTGTGTGTGGTATGATCATTTTCATGCATTCTTAGGTATCAGCATGTGAATCCCTGCATGCATATACAAAAGTGCTTCTCAGGAGCTGAAAATGCGTTTCCCGCAGTCTCAGCGCTCTAGCGCCTTTCTTTCGTGGTTTTTCGTGCATCCTTATATATGCACACATCTGACAAGCTTGAAAAGGGCTGTTTCACCTTGTTTCGATGAAACATGATAGGACACAATGTGTTTATGTCAGAAATCTCGGGAAAAAGCTTTTTTACATTATTTTATGCTAAATAATATAAAATATAATAGTTCATATTAAAGGCCAAATTGTTGATAAAAATATGATTTCAACTCGATAATCTGATGATTTGTGTGTGGTATGATCATTTTCATGCATTCTTATGTATCAGCATGTGAATCCCTGCATGCATATACAAAAGTGCTTCTCAGGAGCTGAAAATGCGTTTCCCGCAGTCTCAGCGCTCTAGCGCCTTTCTTTCGTGGTTTTTCGTGCATCCTTATATATGCACACATCTGACAAGCTTGAAAAGGGCTGTTTCACCTTGTTTCCATGAAACATGATAGGACACAATGTGTTTATGTCAGAAATCTCGGGAAAAAGCTTTTTTACATTATTTTATGCTAAATAATATAAAATATAATAGTTCATATTAAAGGCCAATTTGTTGATAAAAATTTGTTTTTAACTCGAAAATCTAATGTTTTGTGTGTGTTATAATCATTTTCATGCAATCTTAGGTATCAGCATGTGAATCCCTGCATGCATGTACAAAAGTGCTTCTCAGGAGCTGAAAATGCGTTTCCCACAGTCTCAGCGCTCTAGCGCCTTTCTTTCGTGGTTTTTCGTGCATCCTTATATATGCACACATCTGACAAGCTTGAAAAGGGCTGTTTCACCTTGTTTCCATGAAACATGATAGGACACAATGTGTTTATGTCAGAAATCTCGGGAAAAAGCTTTTTTACATTATTTTATGCTAAATAATATAAAATATAATAGTTCATATTAAAGGCCAAATTGTTGATAAAAAAATGATTTCAACTCGATAATCTGATGATTTGTGTGTGGTATGATCATTTTCATGCATTCTTAGGTATCAGCATGTGAATCCCTGCATGCATATACAAAAGTGCTTCTCAGGAGCTGAAAATGCGTTTCCCGCAGTCTCAGCGCTCTAGCGCCTTTCTTTCGTGGTTTTTCGTGCATCCTTATATATGCACACATCTGACAAGCTTGAAAAGGGCTGTTTCACTTTGTTTCGATGAAACATGATTGGACGCAGTGTGTTTATGTCAGAAATCTCGGGAAAAAGCTTTTTTACATTATTTTATGCAAAATAATATAAAATATAATAGTTCATATTAAAGGCCAAATTGTTGATAAAAATATGATTTCAACTCGATAATCTGATGATTTGTGTGTGGTATGATCATTTTCATGCAATCTTAGGTATCAGCATGTGAATCCCTGCATGCATGTACAAAAGTGCTTCTCAGGAGCTGAAAATGCGTTTCCCGCAGTCTCAGCGCTCTAGCGCCTTTCTTTCGTGGTTTTTCGTGCATCCTTATATATGCACACATCTGACAAGCTTGAAAAGGGCTGTTTCACCTTGTTTCGATGAAACATGATAGGACACAATGTGTTTATGTCAGAAATCTCGGGAAAAAGCTTTTTTACATTATTTTATGCTAAATAATATAAAATATAATAGTTCATATTAAAGGCCAAATTGTTGATAAAAATATGATTTCAACTCGATAATCTGATGATTTGTGTGTGGTATGATCATTTTCATGCATTCTTAGGTATCAGCATGTGAATCCCTGCATGCATATACAAAAGTGCTTCTCAGGAGCTGAAAATGCGTTTCCCGCAGTCTCAGCGCTCTAGCGCCTTTCTTTCGTGGTTTTTCGTGCATCCTTATATATGCACACATCTGACAAGCTTGAAAAGGGCTGTTTCACCTTGTTTCGATGAAACATGATAGGACACAGTGTGTTTATGTCAGAAATCTCGGGAAAAAGCTTTTTTACATTATTTTATGCAAAATAATATAAAATATAATAGTTCATATTAAAGGCCAAATTGTTGATAAAAATATGATTTCAACTCGATAATCTGATGATTTGTGTGTGGTATGATCATTTTCATGCATTCTTAGGTATCAGCATGTGAATCCCTGCATGCATATACAAAAGTGCTTCTCAGGAGCTGAAAATGCGTTTCCCGCAGTCTCAGCGCTCTAGCGCCTTTCTTTCGTGGTTTTTCGTGCATCCTTATATATGCACACATCTGACAAGCTTGAAAAGGGCTGTTTCACCTTGTTTCGATGAAACATGATAGGACACAATGTGTTTATGTCAGAAATCTCGGGAAAAAGCTTTTTTACATTATTTTATGCTAAATAATATAAAATATAATAGTTCATATTAAAGGCCAAATTGTTGATAAAAATATGATTTCAACTCGATAATCTGATGATTTGTGTGTGGTATGATCATTTTCATGCAATCTTAGGTATCAGCATGTGAATCCCTGCATGCATATACAAAAGTGCTTCTCAGGAGCTGAAAACGCGTTTCCCGCAGTCTCAGCGCTCTAGCGCCTTTCTTTCGTGGTTTTTCGTGCATCCTTATATATGCACACATCTGACAAGCTTGAAAAGGGCTGTTTCACCTTGTTTCGATGAAACATGATAGGACACAATGTGTTTATGTCAGAAATCTCGGGAAAAAGCTTTTTTACATTATTTTATGCTAAATAATATAAAATATAATAGTTCATATTAAAGGCCAAATTGTTGATAAAAATATGATTTCAACTCGATAATCTGATGATTTGTGTGTGGTATGATCATTTTCATGCAATCTTAGGTATCAGCATGTGAATCCCTGCATGCATATACAAAAGTGCTTCTCAGGAGCTGAAAACGCGTTTCCCGCAGTCTCAGCGCTCTAGCGCCTTTCTTTCGTGGTTTTTCGTGCATCCTTATATATGCACACATCTGACAAGCTTGAAAAGGGCTGTTTCACCTTGTTTCGATGAAACATGATAGGACACAATGTGTTTATGTCAGAAATCTCGGGAAAAAGCTTTTTTACATTATTTTATGCTAAATAATATAAAATATAATAGTTCATATTAAAGGCCAAATTGTTGATAAAAATATGATTTCAACTCGATAATCTGATGATTTGTGTGTGGTATGATCATTTTCATGCATTCTTAGGTATCAGCATGTGAATCCCTGCATGCATATACAAAAGTGCTTCTCAGGAGCTGAAAACGCGTTTCCCGCAGTCTCAGCGCTCTAGCGCCTTTCTTTCGTGGTTTTTCGTGCATCCTTATATATGCACACATCTGACAAGCTTGAAAAGGTCTGTTTCACCTTGTTTCGATGAAACATGATAGGACACAGTGTGTTTATGTCAGAAATCTCTCGAAAAAGCTTTTTTACATTATTTTATGCTAAATAATATTAAATATAATAGTTCATATTAAAGGCCAATTTGTTGAGAAAAATATGATTTCAACTCGCAAATCTAATGATTTGTGTGTGGTATGATCATTTTCATGCAATCTTAGGTATCAGCATGTGAATCCCTGCATGCATGTACAAAAGTGCTTCTCAGGAGCTGAAAATGCGTTTCCCGCAGTCTCAGCGCTCTAGCGCCTTTCTTTCGTGGTTTTTCGTGCATCCTTATATATGCACACATCTGACAAGCTTGAAAAGGGCTGTTTCACCTTGTTTCGATGAAACATGATAGGACACAATGTGTTTATGTCAGAAATCTCGGGAAAAAGCTGTTTTACATTATTTTATGCTAAATAATATAAAATATAATAGTTCATATTAAAGGCCAAATTGTTGATAAAAATATGATTTCAACTCGATAATCTGATGATTTGTGTGTGGTATGATCATTTTCATGCATTCTTATGTATCAGCATGTGAATCCCTGCATGCATATACAAAAGCGCTTCTCAGGAGCTGAAAATGCGTTTCCCGCAGTCTCAGCGCTCTAGCGCCTTTCTTTCGTGGTTTTTCGTGCATCCTTATATATGCACACATCTGACAAGCTTGAAAAGGGCTGTTTCACCTTGTTTCGATGAAACATGATAGGACACAATGTGTTTATGTCAGAAATCTCGGGAAAAAGCTTTTTTACATTATTTTATGCTAAATAATATAAAATATAATAGTTCATATTAAAGGCCAATTTGTTTATCAAAATATGATTTCAACTCGAAAATCTGATGATTTGTGTGTGGTATGATCATTTTCATGCAATCTTAGGTATCAGCATGTGAATCCCTGCATGCATATACAAAAGTGCTTCTCAGGAGCTGAAAACGCGTTTCCCGCAGTCTCAGCGCTCTAGCGAATTCTTTCGTGGTTTTTCGTGCATCCTTATATATGCACACATCTGACAAGCTTGAAAAGGGCTGTTTCACCTTGTTTCGATGAAACATGATAGGACACATTGTGTTTATGTCAGAAATCTCGGGAAAAAGCTGTTTTACATTATTTTATGCTAAATAATATAAAATATAATAGTTCATATTAAAGACCAAATTGTTGATAAAAATATGATTTCAACTCGATAATCTGATGATTTGTGTGTGGTATGATCATTTTCATGCAATCTTAGGTATCAGCATGTGAATCCCTGCATGCATGTACAAAAGTGCTTCTCTGGAGCTGAAAATGCGTTTCCCGCAGTCTCAGCGCTCTAGCGCCTTTCTTTCGTGGTTTTTCGTGCATCCTTATATATGCACACATCTGACAAGCTTGAAAAGGGCTGTTTCACCTTGTTTCCATGAAACATGATAGGACACAATGTGTTTATGTCAGAAATCTCGGGAAAAAGCTTTTTTACATTATTTTATGCTAAATAATATAAAATATAATAGTTCATATTAAAGGCCAAATTGTTGATAAAAATATGATTTCAACTCGATAATCTGATGATTTGTGTGTGGTATGATCATTTTCATGCAATCTTAGGTATCAGCATGTGAATCCCTGCATGCATATACAAAAGTGCTTCTCAGGAGCTGAAAACGCGTTTCCCGCAGTCTCAGCGCTCTAGCGCCTTTCTTTCGTGGTTTTTCGTGCATCCTTATATATGCACACATCTGACAAGCTTGAAAAGGGCTGTTTCACCTTGTTTCGATGAAACATGATAGGACACATTGTGTTTATGTCAGAAATAACGGGAAAAAGTTGTTTTACATTATTTTATGCTAAATAATATAAAATATAATAGTTCATATTAAAGGCCAAATTGTTGATAAAAATATGATTTCAACTCGATAATCTGATGATTTGTGTGTGGTATGATCATTTTCATGCAATCTTAGGTATCAGCATGTGAATCCCTGCATGCATATACAAAAGTGCTTCTCAGGAGCTGAAAACGCGTTTCCCGCAGTCTCAGCGCTCTAGCGCCTTTCTTTCGTGGTTTTTCGTGCATCCTTATATATGCACACATCTGACAAGCTTGAAAAGGGCTGTTTCACCTTGTTTCGATGAAACATGATAGGACACAGTGTGTTTATGTCAGAAATCTCGGGAAAAAGCTTTTTTACATTATTTTATGCTAAATAATATAAAATATAATAGTTCATATTAAAGACCAAATTGTTGATAAAAATATGATTTCAACTCGATAATCTGATGATTTGTGTGTGGTATGATCATTTTCATGCAATCTTAGGTATCAGCATGTGAATCCCTGCATGCATGTACAAAAGTGCTTCTCTGGAGCTGAAAATGCGTTTCCCGCAGTCTCAGCGCTCTAGCGCCTTTCTTTCGTGGTTTTTCGTGCATCCTTATATATGCACACATCTGACAAGCTTGAAAAGGGCTGTTTCACCTTGTTTCCATGAAACATGATAGGACACAATGTGTTTATGTCAGAAATCTCGGGAAAAAGCTTTTTTACATTATTTTATGCTAAATAATATAAAATATAATAGTTCATATTAAAGGCCAATTTGTTGATAAAAATTTGTTTTTAACTCGAAAATCTA
>NC_083467.1:5172500-5174417 GCF_030014155.1 Tachysurus vachellii
TAAAAAATATAATAGTTATTAAAGGCAATTTGTTAAAAAAAAACGTTTTTAACTCGAAAATCTTTTGTTTTGTGTGTGTTAATTCTTTTTCATGCAATTTTAGGTATCGCATGTTTTTGAGTGAATCCCTCATGCTTTAAAAAGTGTTTCCAAAGGGGAAAACCGTTTCCCCAGTTCAGGCTCTAGCGTTTTTCTTTCGTGGTTTTTTCGGCACCTTAAAGCACACATCGACAAGCTTAAAAAGGGGCTTTTAAAAACCTTGTTTCCATAAACAGAAGGACCAATGTGTTTAGTCAAAACTCGGGAAAAAAACTTTTTTACATTATTTTTGCAAAATAATAAAAATAAAATAGTTCATTTAAAAGGGCCAATATTTAAAAAAAAAAGATTTCAACCAAAAATCTGTGATTTGGTTGGTATATCATTTTCATAAATTTTAAAATCACATGTGAAACCCGCAGCATTACAAAAGTGCTTCTCGGGAGCTGAAAACCTTTCCCCGCACCCAAGGCTCAGCGCCTTTTTTTCGGGGTTTTCGTGCACCTTAAAAAACACACACTGACAAGCTTGAAAAGGGTGTTTCACCTTTTTTTCAGAAACATGAAGGACACATTGTTTTATGTCAGAAATCTGGGGAAAAAGTTTTTTTAAACTTATTTTATGCAAATAATAAAAATATAATAGTTCATAAAAAGGGCCCCAAATTGTTGAAAAAAATTGATTTCAATCGAAATCGATATTTGTGTGGTATGATCTTTTCATGCTTCTAGGTACACCCAGTGAACCCCCTGCAGCTTTAAAAAAAATTTCTTCTCAGAGCTGAAAACCGTTTTCCCGCGTACCTCTAAGCGCCTTTCCTTTCGTGGTTTTTCGTGCATCCTTATATATGCACACATCTGACAAGCTTGAAAAGGGCTGTTTAACCTTGTTTCCATGAAACATGATAGGACACATTGTGTTTATGTCAGAAATCTCGGGAAAAAGCTGTTTTACATTATTTTATGCTAAATAATATAAAATATAATAGTTCATATTAAAGGACAATTTGTTGATAAAATCATGTTTTTAACTCGAAAATCTAATGTTTTGTGTGTGTTATAATCATTTTCATGCAATCTTAGGTATCAGCATGTGTTTTGAGTGAATCCCTGCATGCATATACAAAAGTGTTTCTCAGGAGCTGAAAACGCGTTTCCCGCAGTCTCAGCGCTCTAGCGCCTTCTTTCGTGGTTTTTTTCGTGCATCCTTATATATGCACACATCTGACAAGCTTGAAAAGGGCTGTTTCACCTTGTTTCGATGAAACATGATAGGACACATGTGTTTATGTCAGAAATCTCGGCGAAAAAGCGTTTTTAACATTATTTTATGCTAAATAATATTAAATATAATAGTTCATATTAAAGGCCAATTTGTTGAGAAAAATATGATTTCAACTCGATAATTGATGATTGTGTGTGGTATGATCATTTTCATGCAATCTTAGGTATCAGCATGTGAATCCCTGCATGCATGTACAAAAGTGCTTCTCAGGAGCTGAAAAGGGCGTTTCCCGCAGTCTCAGTGCCTAGCGCCTTTCTTTTGGTTTTTTCGTGCATCCTATATATGCACACATCTGACCAAGCTTGAAAGGGTTATGTTTCACCTTGTTTCGATGAAACATGATAGGACACAATGTGTTTAAGTCAGTAATCTCGGGAAAAAAGCTTTTTTACATTATTTTATGCTAAATAATATAAAATATAATAGTTCATATTAAAGGCCAATTTGTTGATAAAAATTTGTTTTTAACTCGAAAATCTAATTTTGGGTTTGTGGTATAATCATTTTCATGCATTTTAGGTATCAGTTGTAATCCTGCATGCTTACAAAAGTTTTTCCAGGACTGAAAAGCGTTTCCCCCCCCACCCCTTTTTC
>NC_083467.1:5174917-5259917 GCF_030014155.1 Tachysurus vachellii
CAGTGTCTTCACATAGATGAATATCATTAATTATTAATAATAACATATAATAAAGTGCCCTGCCATGGGTTGGCACTCCGTCCAGGGTGTATCCTGCCTTTATGCCCGATGACCAGTGTATCAAACTGGTAACCCTTCACATTAATAGGTACCCAAGAAGCAGCTCTCAGTTTCAAAAAGGTGGGTGACCCCTGGTGTAGGTCATCTAGGGTTAGGGTGTAGGTCATCTGCCAACACTGATGAAGAAAAAATTGGTAAAAATGTAAGGTTTTCTAGGGTGACCAGATTTGGGTGTGTGAAAAAGAGGACACTTCAGCGCGCGTGGGTGGGGCCTATCCCGGAAGTAGGCGGGGATTGTTTTGAAATGGGCGGGGCTTTAACCGGTATGTTAAATATAATTTAACCGGTCAGTCCTCCTCACGTGGGGCATATTTTTCAGAGGACTGAATCTTTCCCAACAGTCTACGATTACTCATTAAGTAAGAATTTTTGTTTTAATTCGTCAGTGAACTTACACTTGCGTTTCGGCATGGCTGAAGATGCCGGGTAGCCATGCGCTTTGCCAGTGGTAAACAAGGCGCTTGAGGTGACTGACCAATTAAATGTGTACAGAGAATACTATTGACCAATGACGGTAGCTCTACACCTCTACACTTCCACTCAATGCAAAGCGAACTGTAGGGGAAGGGCGTGACTAGTATGTGAATGAAAGAGAGAGTGCAATGCAAATTCGCCGTAAACACGTTTGAGGCTAGAATAACAAAATCCTTGACGATTTAGAAATTCCGCCCGGACACATTTTTAGATTTCAAAAAGAGGACATGTCCGGGCAAAAGAGGACGTCTGGTCACCCTAGGTTTTCAATTCTGAATTCTAAATCTTTTTTTTTTCTCTCATCAGGTCCTTCAGATTTGCCAACTTCAAACATTCCTCTTTTATTTTAATCCCCCCACCGCACACACACACAAACACACACACACACACACACACAATAGCAAAAGGCACTTTTAAGTTAACCTGCTTGTTAACCTGCTCTCCCTCTCTCTTTCTCTCTCTCTCTCTCTCTCTCTCTCTCTCTCTCTCTCTCTCTCTCTCTCTCTCTCTCAATGTTTACATCTGTAGATGTCATGTCTGTCTATCTTTCTGTATATTTCTGTGTATATTTCTGTATATTTCTTGTCAAATTATGACTAGGCCAAAATTCAGGCCCTGCCCATCTTGCCAGACTCCCAATCAGGCAAGCAGGAAAACTTGTCATGTCTGCTTTGAAAGTCTGTCCACTAAACAAAAAATAAAAGACAAAGTGATGTCACTGGATAGGCAGTGGGGACAGTCTGTCATGAAAAGCAGAAATGCTGGGCGTATAATTGATTCTGCCCATATTGCGGTAAGTAAAAATTCTAGTTTTTCACTTGTTATTTAAAGTGCCTATGTTTGTCATTTAGTGAATATTATAGTCTAGTACCAGTATGATGTGGCCTTCATAAACCTATTTATCTTAGTTTTCTTTGTATAAAAAAAAAACTTATCTTTATGTTTAAGTTGTGTTAAAGAGAAACAATAAGTTGTGTTCTCTGTCAAATAATGAATCAGTCATGTTGGCAATGGTTAAACTTTTTCTCAAGTCAAATGTTCTCTTTTCTCAAATAATAAACTTTATGAAACTGATTAAGGCTCATTTTCTTGCATTGCACTCCACTGAATGACCTTAAAATAAAATTGTTTTATACAGAATGAATGTACTTAATAATGCAGTGGGTTTAACTAATGTGTATGTGTAATGCTTAACTGCTTTTGTTCATTTCAGGTGCGGAAACTTGAGGCAGTGGGTTACAAGCCTATTTTATTTATTGGCAAACAAGATAAAAAGAATTCAAATAGGTGGGTTGCAGATATAATCACCCATCTGCTCCCCACTCCTGTCACAAGAAATTTTTTAAATAAGTTGAGGACAGCATATGAATTTATCTTGACTAAGGGTAGGAGCAAGATTTTTGTCCGGAAATAATAATTAGTATTTAAAATACGTGTTTTTTTGTTTGTTATACGTGTTTTTTTGTTTTGTTTGTGATATGTACAGATATGAAATTAATGTAAACTTGTATTAAAGCAACCTCCACAGCACAGCAGCTGGACAATGACATCCCCATAGCAAAGCAGCACAAAAGCCCCAGTCAGGAGCAGTGCAACAGCTCCATTTTGGAGTCGGAGAGCCTCACTTTGGATCAGTGGGAGAGCCTCACGGTGGAGCAGTCGGAGAGCCTCACGGTGGAGCAGTCGGAGAGCCTCACGGTGGAGCAGTCGGAGAGCCTCACGGTGGAGCAGTCGGAGAGCCTCACGGTGGAGCAGTCGGAGAGCCTCACTGTGGAGCAGTCAGAGAGCCTCACCATGGAGCAGCCGGTGATCCTCATCGTGGAGCAGTCGGAGAGCCTCACCGTGGAGCAGCCGGAAAGCCTTACAAAGAAGTCCGAGACTCTATATACACTCAACCTTGTTTCTCTCTCTTCCCCATGTTCTCCAAATTCTCTCTCTCCTAGCTCCTCTACTACTTCCTCAGCTGTTCTACTGTAACTTCACACTCTTCTTCTCCTCCACCTTCACTGCCATGTTCTAGGTCTTTGCAACAGAGGAGGAAAAGGACAAAAACCTTAATCGGTTCACTGGCACCTTCTGCCACCACTGTCTCTCCGCCATCTTTTATCACCACAGATCTCTCCCTTCCACAGTCTTGTTCTCCAACTGCTCCATCTTCCACCTCCCAGTCCTTGAGTCAGGAGGGCTCATATGTGAAGAAGGGAAGAAAAGGTAAGATTTTTGGCATTGGTGTACTGTAATCCACACTATTAATAAATTAGCTCTCTGACAAAGCTGACTTCATGCAAATTAGATTTATTCGGGTCATCAGGTTATTGGTAGCCAATAAACAATATTTTGTTCTTTTTAGTTATTCAGCTGTGTTTACGTGTCCAATGTCCAAGGGCTGTGGTTAATGTCAATCACTGACTTAAGCTAAGAGGGCTTTGGAAAACTCAGCACAGTATGTTTTGCTTGATTGACAAAAAGCAGGGGCAAAGTCATTTGGACACAAATGGACAGGACCACAGATCACCTCACAAGTGAAATGATAACTATTAACTTGAGATTCAACTGACATTCATTGCTTAATAAACGTTCTTTGTGTTTTGATCATTAAGGTTGCCGAAAATGTAGTAGGCAGAAGATCTTCCTATTTGATAAAATAACCGGGAAAAGAACAAATGAGGTAAAATGTCTTTTATTAGGCTGCTTGTTTGTCTTGGTGACTGATTCTGGCTTTTAAAGATAATAAAACAATATGTTATATGTCCAATATGTCCAGTGCCCTATCCAGTGACTGCTTAAACAGCTTCAATAATTATTACTTTGTGTGTGTGTGTGTGTGTGTGTGTGTGTGTGTGTGTGTGTGTGTGTGTGTGTAGGGAAAAGCAGAATTGAAAGTCCACTGGTTGCCGTGCACTGTGTGGTAAGTCGTGTTTCATTAAAAATGTAACTCCATTGCAATGCTAAGTAGTCTATTTCATGACCAATATGATGTTGGCAAAGCTAAAATGGTGTCTTGCAAGCAGCATGGAAGTTCCTTTTATTTATGTCTGTGGCAAGAGAAAGCTCCCTGGTCGTGTAGTTGATCATGGCAGGAATAAAAGCTTCAAAAAAAGCTTCTTGACTTGACTTGACTTGAAATCATCCTCTGAGGTAGATAGAAAACTGATGCAAGTCTTTGCTAGGACATGGGTGATGGTCAGTAGTCTGTACTAAAACTCGAAGACTGAGACTGAATTTCAAATTCTTAAAATATTATTCAAGTATTTTGGATACAAATGGGAGAATGATCTACCTCCTGGTGTGGATTAATATATGTAGTTATTAGCAAGAGCCCAGAATTTTGTGATTGAAGTGGACACAATGGATTATACACAATTAGCTGAAGCGTATTTATTGAGCAGGACATTGACCTTCAACATTTACCCAGTAATGCATTACAGTAGTAGTAGTAGTGAATCATGCATGTATAAAATTATTTTTCAGCATTTGAAACACTAAACTTGTCATAATTTAGCAATATTTGTAGAATGGAGAATGCAGTTCTACATGATTTAGAAAGGACTGATTGCAGTCAAACGAGACCTGTGTTCTAAACTGTACTAGATGATGTAATAATACATACATCAAGACTCAAATTAATAAACTTGCATCTTATTATTTAGGTTTTGACCAATAACTGCTTCCAGTAGTGTCTTGCAATGAAGACCAGAACATTGATGCTAAAATGGATGAGGAAGATTAGAGCAGTGAGAAGGAGAAGAGCAGTATTAAATATGAAGAACAGGAGAACAATGATGACTAGAAGTCGGAGAAAGATGCACTCACTTGAGCTTGATAATCTTGATTTTTGTCCTGTGTTCCAATAACATGTGCACTTATGATACTTTGCAGTGGCAAAACTTGGGATGACACCTGGGAGCCTGCCAGCGAGTTCCAGCATTTTTTGCCTGAGTCTCCAAATACCAACCAGCTTTCAGAATGTCAATTTTGAGGGTTTTGTCATTGTTGTTATTGCTGTACTTCATTAAAGTTTCTGTACAGTGCATACACTCTTTTAGTATTTTTTTTAGTTGTCATTTTAAGCACCTTTTGCATGTTTTCTGAACTGTGTAACAGCCAGGTGGTGTAACATGGAGAGGACATGCTACAAACATGCTGTTATAATGGTTTTCCCAAAGACATGTTTTTTAATGATTTTTGCAGAGCAGTTTTATTATGGGTAAGTTTACATGAACTGTCTCTTATGCCATGCATGAATAAATACCAAAATATAAATATAAAAATATATTTAGTGTTACATATTTCCCATTTACATATTTCTTTTCATTTAGCCTAAAATAGAATATGTTTAATAATTAGAATCATTGATTATTAAAATTTACATATTTTACTAAAACGGATTGCCTTTTACTAAAAGTTATTTGCATACAATTTTATTATGAATGTATTTAAGTATCTAGTTGAGAGAGGATACTTTGACATTTGTTATAATAACAATATAAATATATATATATATATATATATATATATATATATATATATATATATATATATATATATATATATATATATATGGATTATATATGCTATATTCAAAAGCATTCACTCGTCTGCCTTCACATGCAAATGAACTCTCTTGTGCAGGACGGTCGAGTTCTTCCACAATAAACTCATTCATCCATGTCTTTATGGATCTTGCTTTCTGCACTTGTGCTCAGTCATGTTGGAACAGGAACGGGCCGTCCCCAATCTGCTCCGACAAAGTAGGTAGCATGAAACTGTCCAAAATGTCTTGGTATGCTGAAGCATTAAGTGTCCCTTTCACTAGAGCTAAGGGGCCGAGCCCAACTACTTAAACACAACCCCACATAATAATCCCCCTCCACCAAACTTTACACTTGGCACAATGCAGACAAGTACCGTTCCCCTGGTAACCCCCAAACCAGGCTTGTCTATAGGATTGCCAGACAGTGAAGCGTAATAAGTCACTCCAGAGAACAAGTCTTCACTGCTCTAGATTCCAGTGGCGGCGTGCTTTACACCACTGCATCCCATGCTTTGCATTGCACTTGCTGATGTAAGGTTTGGATGCAGCTGCTCGACCATGAAGCTCTCTGTGCACTGTTCTTGAGCTAATCTGAAGGCCACATGAAGTTTGGAGGACTGTCGCTATTGACCCTGCAGAAAGTTGATGACCTCTGTGCACTATGTGTCTCAGCATCCTCTGACCCGCTCTGTGGTTTTACATGTTCTACATCACTTGGCTGAGTTGCTGTCGTTCCCAATCGCTTCCACTTTGTTATAACACCTTTAACAGTTTACTGTGGAATATTAATAGTGAGGAAATTATTGCACAGGTGGCATCCTGTCAAGGTACCATGCTGGAATTCACTGAGCTCCTGAGAGCAACTCATTCTTTCACAAATGTTCGTAAAAGCAGTCTGCATAATTTGAACACCTGAATAGCAAAACAGCAATAAATGAACTTGCATTTAGTGTTGGGAAATAAGGATTCCTCCTTATCATAATAGATTTCTTTGTCTTGCTTGTCTATGTCCTTATTATAAGCTGCTTATTCCATGTCTATAAACAGGTTTCAACTGTTATACAGTACCCTAATATAGAACACAGGCATGTGGCCACAGTTGTTTTTCCTCAGCCCAGGGATGAAGACCTAAAATTTAATTTAAAGTGTTTAGATGCAAAAGCCTGTAAGTGGTGTTTACAATTTTCTTCTGAAATGGGCATTTTCTCAGGCTCCTTTGTTCTGTCCATTAATTCCACTTTAATGGCATGAAATGGGTTATTTTTATTGCCATTAAAGTGAATAATCTGAACATAAACATTGGCACCTAAGAAAAATGCTCATTTTATAAAAAAAAATAATAATTCCAAATGGATTAGAGGCTTTTGCACCAGAACTCTTCATATTTCCAATATGACTCAAATTTCCTTTGATTATTATTACTCATTAAACTCATGATTATTTAGTGTTGTAGTTGGTGGAGGTCATTTTGAACTATATTGTAGACAACTGTATTACTGTACAACGAGTTATAAATCTTTGTTGGCAAATATTTCTTTTCTTGGCATATTAACTAATTCTTTTGGCTGTATTTATTCTATATGAGAACTACTGAGTAGTTTTATTCATACCAAAATGTCATATTTTATAAGCTCAGTAAAAAGTATTTTGCAGCTAGTACTTTACAACTACAAAGAGCCATGAGAAGTAACAAATCATCTAGAGTACAAGTACCTGAAATCTATACTTTAGTACAGTACAGTACTTAGCCTTACAATAACACACTTCATTTCCATCACTGACTGCTTGTATTTCTATGTATGTGAAAAAAAGACTACACTTTGGTTATATTTATAAAATGACAAAAAGCAGATTTTATTACACACTTTAGATTCATGGTTAAGGTCACTGGTTCACTGTCAAGAAAAAAAAAGGTTTTTACATTACAGTTCATCATCAGAATTTTCAAAGTCACTGTCACTGTCATAGTCATCAGCTGACGATTTGTTTAAAAAGTTGATGTTCTCAGCTCCAGACAAAACATGCAGGTAACAGTCTCTTGCTTGCACCCTCATATCTCTGATTTTATGTTGCTTTCTGTGGATGATGCTCTGCAGACCTTTTAAACCTTCTTCACTTAGGCCACATTGTGAATCTTAAAAAGAAAATCAAAATAACATTTAACCCTCCATTAGAAACCTTATAAAAAAATCATCATTGTTGTGCATGTTTATTAGGGCTTTTTACTTTAATGATTAGACAGGACATGTCCTATGTAGTTATAGGAATATGCACTAGTCAAAACAGTCAGACTCTTACTAACAGTAAAATAAAGATAAGCTTACAGTTGTGATGGCTGAAATAACTTAACTTATAACATTCCTTCCCAGCTATGGAACTGGAACTGTGTTTTGAGTTCATTATCCAGAAAAAAAATGGGGCAGCCCTTTGTTTATGCTTATGTTTGTGCCATATATTACAAATTCTTACTTTTCAGACTCTCGCTGGCAAACAAGCAGGACAGTTCTCGGAGGGTCTCTGCACGAGTTGAAAGATATTTCCAATGTTGATTCATCTCTGCAACAACAATTTTCTTTCCGAATGCCTTTCTTTTTGTCCTTAAATCAACAGTGTCTGGAATGCATGTGAAAAAAGTACGTCATATGGGGTTGCAGATTGACATTTGTGGCATTGTGGCTGATGTGTCATTATGTAAAAGAATTGTCAGACTAGTGTACATACCACTGTGTGGTAGCTGCCATGGCCAAGCTGTCTCACCAGACAAAATGGTTTCCAAGCACAGAGTTTCTGTTTTTGGAACCATTATGTTGTATTTCTCCACAACCGATGTCAGGTTCCCCTTCTCTTCCCTGATCTTGCGGTGGATCCTGGCACGACCTTTGTTGCCATCTGTATCTTTATAGAGACGCTGGGAACGCCTCTTGATACTCGCCACCAGCACCTCAATTCTGCTGGCCAAAGCATCAACATCACTTGTGGTGGTTGTTGTTGTTGCTGAGAAGAAATTACAACAAGAGTAACAATTACAATTAATTACAACTAAATGTATTACTAGTAACATAAATATACACAGTATACACACACTAGTCATCTCCTCACCGTCTGCCCACTCCTTTACATCAGTGACCCAGTCTTCCAATTGGCTCTCTGTCACTGTCAGTTCGACCTTCATGCACTCTAGGTTTTGCAACTGGCTTTGCAGAGCTTTCGTGGTCTGAAATGACAAGAAATCACAGATAGTATAAAAACAAACAAATCTTCAAAATACAGGGTTAATTAAAAAAGAAAACTCCAGCCAAGTCACAAGTATTATATTCACAATCAACTTAGATAACTCACGGTCACTGACTCATTCCATGACAATGCTTGAGAACTGAAGCAATGTGTCATGATATCAGTTCATTCATTTTGAATAACCCTGTACAGCTTCAAAAATTAATGACATTCATTAGTGAGCATCTAAAACTAATTCTACTGATTCTATCTTACCTTCTGATATCGGCGGCTCAGTGCGGTGGCCAAATTGTTGAACTTTTGTTGATTCCAGCGCATGGCCATGAGAGTCAGCATGTCTGTGCGTCCTGCAAACACAGAAAATATCATGTTACCATATTTCTCCTGTAATGATGTAACAAGTGCAGTAGAAGGTCATTTTTCCTGCTTTAGACATGTGTTTTGTGGTCACTGCAATCCTGGAAAGGAAAGCATTGCACTGTTCCTCCTCTTCTCCTAGTGTTAAACCAGCCCCATCCTGATATGCTCCACTCCATTTTACCTGATTAGGAATGAAAAATAATAATATAATGCTGAGAAAGTTTTGATATTCATTTCCAGATTTTATTAATCTCATAGCAAAGTTCACCTACTTCGCACTTAAAATCATGGTTGGCATGGAATACCGAAAGAAAGGGCTTCATGTTAAGAAGGTGCTGGAGCTCTGGGCAGCTTTTTGCAATTCTTTGGAGGTAAGGCCAATATTTGCAGGTCACATCCATACAAAAAAAGGTGATTTGCCTACTATCCAGCCATTTTTGCAGGTACAGGGATAAGCAAAAATTTCCCCCCTGTACATACAGTATTTAACGCACAGAGTAGCACTCCATGCCGACACACCACAAGCTCCAGTCCCTCCTCGTCTACCTTGCTAGCAGATCTTTGGGAGGTCTCTCTGGCTGCTGACCACTCCCCTCCACAAACACCTCTTCCACTGACCTATAATATAGAAAATTTGTAGTTGGAGGCAATTGTACTCCTGTATAAAGTCTAATCAACTGTGATTTTACAGTACATGTTTGGATGCCTTGTGAATGTAGTCCACAAATCTTGTCACATCTTCATCCTTAGCTATAAAGACGTCTTCAAATATGGCCTGTTCTTCAGATCTATACAAAAAAAAAAAACGAACAGGTACACAAAAGTTCATGATACATTGTAATCTAATTTAACTTTAGTGTGCACATTAAATGGATATTTTTTCTTATTAATATTGTTTCAACAGTGTGACATTATACACAGTTTTGGTATACCTAGCTGCATTCTTGAAACGGTAAAGCTTGCGGTTTCCATCTACTGAAACTGCCAGAATATCTGGGGTGCATGCAGGACAGATGAAACGCTCTTCCTTGCAGATTTTATCCACCTCAAAATGGACAGCCTCCCACTCAAAAAAGCTTTTCTGAAAACTGTCTGTGGAGATCTTGCCAGTCTATTAAAAGTAAGGAAACCAACAGATAATAATGTAAAACAAATGTATTAGCATCAAACACCTTTCAACCCAGAATACAGAAAGAACGCTGATCCAGCATTCTTGAAAAAGCTTGGCAGGACAGTCCTGGTGCTGCCATCTTCATTTCTTCAAATGAAAAAAAGACATCTGTGGCATAAATTGTGGCAAAGTTAAGGGTCGCAGGCCAGTAGTCACTTCGATTTAACTCGACCACTCCAGCAGCCCAAGTGGCTTGGCATGCCTCACAACTCAACTCAGGCATGCTTAGATCATATCGTCCTGAAAAAATCAAAAACATTTCCACTTTAATGTAAACCTTTTTACATTATTATAGGATTATTTCAACCTTTTTTTTACATGACTTTGTATACTTGTTAAACATTACTCAAAAGTCATGTGTAGATCTTACAATGTATTTCAATACCGTTGCTGTGATCATGAGCATGTATAGATTTTTATCTTCACACACTTACCATTCATTGTGATCACAGCAACAGTCTTCCCTGGGCTGACCCTCAATGACTATGGTGAACAACCGCAAATTTTGTCAGGAACCTCCACAGGCACATGGCGCACTGAACAAGATCAAAGCTGAATTAAGCTCATCTGGATTGACTGAGCAATATACATTGGAACGATTCTACGGTATTGAAGTACATTGCTGAAAAAGTATACAGAGATGCTCAAAAAGCTGACTGACATGAAGTGTACACATAAATTCAATATCAAACAACAAGAGACAAAAAGGCATATTTAAATAGTAAAGCTTATGAGGACTAACAATTCCTAGAATGATATTTATGTTGTCCAGACACAAACAAGAACTTACCACAATGGGAAAGAGCCTTATCTACAACAAAAGTTGTTGGAGGCAATGGCTGGTAGAATCCAGGAGTCATGGCATCTCGGTTATGGAGAACATGTCTGGTGTGCATGATGACATCACATTCAGCACAAAAGAAGGGGCGTGGTCGACAGTCACAACACCGGACAGCAGCTGGATTGATTCCACACAGTTGGCAGATGTGTGTTACCACATTTTCTCGTGCCACAGCCATGTTCACCAGGCGGGGTCTCTCTGCCCCCCACTTCTCTGAAATGAGACTTTGTCTTGTACTCCAGTTTGAGGAAACTAGGAGAGGATCTCTTGAGGTTCCAAGAGCTGATGCATCATCATCTAAAGAATCACTCAGTGAGTGCTGGAGATCTTGCATGAAACACTCTGTTACAATAGTCCCACAATTTTATCTCCCTTATTACCAGTGTAAATTTTTCCCAACTCACTGTTTAACATTTAGTCGAGAGGACTAGCAGACTTTTTATTTCCCAAACCCAAATGTAGACAGTTCAATTGCTTGCAGTTATCTGTACAAGTTGTCAAATAGATGAGGAAAGCAAAACAAATGCTTGCTGTAGAAGCAGATCATAAAAAAAAGCTGGTTGGCCATTGACAACACACTCAGAACAAACTGCTTCAAACAAACCTTACCAAGACCAATCATTTAGTGAAGTTTATACTTCTTTACACAAATACAATTTATTTTCATGTTAAAAATAAGTGCTTCTGGTTTGATTGTTTCCATCATATTCCTTGTTTGATACATTCATAAGTGCCTAAACAATCCAGATGTTCAATATATCTTGAATGAAAAATTATACTGACCCTCATTTGACTGATTCCTGCTTGATCTTGGTCTTGCATAGACAATGTTTCCATCACTATCTCTCTTTCTCCAATGTACCCTTGGTTCAGCTGTTTTTACTGGTGCTGCTTCCTCCTCTCCCTGCAGCTCTTGAAGTAAGTCATCAAGACTTTGGAGCTCATCATTGATTTCTTGATTCTCAACCAGGTTATCCAGCAGCATAAACTGTTCTTGTAGTTCTGAATCACTCATGGTGAGGGGCAGAAACAGAAACAGACAGAAAGACGAACAGATACAACAACAACAGATGTAAACTGTCATGAACACGAAACAGAGCGGACCCAAACGCAGGATAGCATAAATCAAAACAGGGTTTAATAACTGAAAACATGAAACAGGACGCAGACTAAAGACAGGACAAACCACAGTAGATGCCACGCTGCCCAAAGCAATGCGGCACAGTTAAATACACAAGACTATGAGAACAATAAGGATCAGGTGTGATGACAGGGAGGAGCAGACGAAGGCGGGGCAGACACGTGACGAGAAACATAAAGAAGTGCACGTGGCCAGAGTCCGGGCAGAGTCCTTACAGAGCCCCCCAAGGCGCGGCTCCCGACGCGGCAATCCGTCCAGGCAGTCCCGACGGGTCCGGGAGGGGGGAGCAAGGCACACGGCGAGGCAGGTGGGGGAGCAAGGCACACGGCGAGGCAGGTGGGGGGAGCAAGGCACACGGCGAGGCAGGTGGGGGGAGCAAGGCACACGGCGAGGCAGGTGGGGGGAGCAAGGCACATGGCGGCGCAGCCAGAGAGGGCCGAGCGACGTCCACAGCCGAGCTGAAGGGCCGAGCGACGTCCACAGCCGAGCTGAAGGGCCGAGCGACGTCCACAGCCGAGCTGAAGGGCCGAGCGACGTCCACAGCCGAGCTGAAGGGCCGAGCGACGTCCACAGCCGAGCTGAAGGATCGTGCGACGTCCACCGATGCACCCCGGCCAGATCCACCCCCGGAGTCCAGGAAAGGGAGGGAGGGAGGGAGGGAGAAGAAAAATAATAAATCCTCCACAGAACAGGGAAGTCCAAAAAAGGAAAAAACGCAGGCCTGCGACACCCCCCCGCGCACAGGAAGTGGGGCGACATCCTCCACGGAAACCAAAAGTGAAGCGACGCCCCCCACCGGAAAGTGCGGGGCGATGTCACAGGACACTGAAAAACAGAACAAACCTTAAGCTGGCGACATGGTCCGCAACCAGGAAGTGAGGCGGCGCCCCCCCGCGGAAAAACCGAAAGCAAGGCGGCGTCCCTCACCGAAAAAATGCGGACCCACGTCACCAAACGCGTCAAGTCCAGGGGGAAAAAAAAAAACAAAACACAAACACGAAAAAAGTACTCCCAGTCAGCCGGTCCAGGTTGCTGCTATCCCGCTGGGTCCTCATGTGGCGGCATCTTCTGTCATGAACACGAAACAGAGCGGACCCAAACGCAGGATAGCATAAATCAAAACAGGGTTTAATAACTGAAAACATGAAACAGGACGCAGACTAAAGACAGGACAAAGCACAGTAGATGTTAAATAGTTAAACAGTTAAATACACAGTTAAATACACAAGACTATGAGAAACAGTTAAATACACAAGACAATGAGAACAATAAGGATCAGGTGTGATGACAGGGAGGAGCAGACGAAGGCGGGGCAGACACGTGACGAGAAACATAAACAAGTGCACGTGGCCAGAGTCCGGGCAGAGTCCTTATTCATCTTTATCATTATTTTCTTCATCGGTGTTGGCAGATTGGGCAGTTTGTGGTGGTTTTAAATTGTACTATGTGGGATGAAATGGGATTAGACAGGTGGGATTTTGATATTTCTGATGTGCCAAATGACAGACATGGAAAATAGTTTACAACATAGTCACAACCTAACCTTCTTTAGACAAGAACACTTAATTTGCTTTATCATATTGTAAATATGTGATGCTCCACAGTATTGTTGGTTTTTTTTCATTAATTAATTGTCAAAATTAATTTGTATGGTTATTGCTAAGATTTGTGTATTTACTAGAGTTTTTTGTGTGGATTTGTGAACAATTAGTGGAAAACACACCAATTTGGCAACACTGTTCCCCATCTGAACATTTATAAATGGCTAAGGTATTAAAGTGCTACTGCCAGTTTGGTAACTTAAAACACACAATTTCCAAATATCATACAATCTCCTCTATTTCCTTGCATGATTAAATGTGGAAAAATAAATAAACAAACTTGAATGTAATTAGCTATATTAGCCTACCTACTACACATTTGGTGCAGCAAGTTATATTTTTATGTCTGCTGTGATTTACTGCATCACGAAACTGCTACCTTTCACTTCTACAGCTTCTAAACACAACTTCTTCTCCTGATTGAACAGTTTTTGTTCCAAAAATTATAGGTATTGTTCCCAATTATATTAATGAACTGTTCTACTTACCGAGTGGAAAATCGCAATGGAGCATGGGATCTCCATACAATGACGTCAGCACCACTGATGAATTTATAAATAAATAAATAAATAAATAATAATAAAAAAGTCCTGATAAATAAATAAATAATAAAAAAGTCCTAATAAATAAATAAATAAATAAATAAATAAATAGAATAAACGTGGTGAGGGAAGACATGCAGGTAGTTGGTGAGAAAGAGGCAGTTTTAGAGGCGTGAATAAAAACATGACCTGGATTGAGTAGCCCTGCCATAATTAATTTATAGCAAGCTATTTTTTTTTATTCTTATTTATCGTAGTCCCGATCCCGTTCATAAGACAAAACGGACTGCAGTCTGATTCCCCAACACGTCACATATCAATGCCGCAGGTTCCGGGTCAGAGATCTACAGAAGTCTATGGGAACCCCTGCACGTTGAAAAATGACGCTAAAGGGATACCCATGCGTCAAAATGTGACTCCAGGGGATCCTGACCAAACGTCCATATGTGACGAGTTGGGAGTGAGAACGTGTTGGAAATAAATGCTCAGAGCAATGCACGTGATGGGACTATCCATAGGACCCTTAGACTTAACCAGTTTCAAGAGGCTTTCCTTGGTGGTTTAGTCATTAAAATAACTGAAGGAGACAATTGTGTGAAAATACAGAATAGTATTGCCACTGTTGTGAACATCATTTTGAGTGAAGGAAAAGTATTTACAGTATTGTCTACAAAGAGTATAAACATAGAAGCTCTTTCTTTGACTATCCAATGAATTCAAGTGATTTGGGAATTTTTGTTGTGAGGGAACTCTCTGAAGACGTGCACCTCTCAGAGTTTGATGGCAGTATCACTGTTAGGTAGGAGTGTGTGATATGTATTGTCAATAATAATATAGTAATTGTTGTTTTAGTTGACATTGCAAACATTTTGTTTGTGTGTGCATGTTTTCACTGTGTGGCATAGCCTAATAGAATGACATCCAAATTTCAATATTATATAACCGAGCAAAAAATAGGAGTTTTGGGATTTTTATTTGATATATTTAAGCATTATCAGTCGAGCAAGCAATATGTTTTTATGCTTTGTATATCTTTCAGGAGTTTTTAACTCTCCTGACAGGTGGTTGTTGAAAATATGAACGTGTTCTTTAAAGAATACTGTAGTTCCCTTAAAAAAGAAAATTCTGATATCACTTACTCACTCTCAAGTTGTTCAAAACCTGTATGAACTTCTTTCTTCTGCTGAACACAGAATAAGATATTTTGAAGAATGTCAGTCACTAAACAGTTGATGGACCCCATTGACTTCCATAGTATGTTTTTTTCTCTTCTATGGAAGTCAATGGGGTCCATCAACTGTTTAGTGCCCGACATTCTTCAAAATATCTTATTTCTGAGTTCAGCAGAAGAAAGAAGTTCATACAGGTTTGAAACAACTTGAGGGTGAGTAAATGATGACAGAACTTTTTTGTGACTTGCCTAGTTAAATAAAGGTTAATAATGTTTTTCCTGAATATAGGCACGATTGCCAGTTTAATAGAATCAATATCAAACAAAGTTATATTTTATTAAGTACCAAATGTGTATGATGTACTTCTGTGGAACTCTGTGGAAATGAACGTGTTTTAGTATGTGAACAATATTTTCAGTTCTGAGACTCATGTTTTTCTTTTTTTGTTCAATAATAGGCATGTTCCATATTGTTTCTTTTTTGGAAACAAATGAGGTGGAAGTGGTGCCCAGCGGTTGGGTAGATGGTGTCTGGCCACACCTAAGAGGGGAGAGCCTCACAACGGCTGTGAAACTTGCAATGAAACCCAAGAAAGAGTGGAAAATCTTTAAAGTAAAGCTTCTCTACACAACAGGTAGTTCTTTAATGTTTAACCCCAATAAATATATGCGATACATAATATTTAATGTCTCACTATAAGTTTTGCGCTTTATCAACAAAATTTAGAAAAACAAATTTTTATTGCAAAAGAAAAATATTTTAGTGTTTATAATATCTGTGGATTCTATCAACTTTTCTATTTTTATACAATGTTATCAAATGTATAAATGTTTTATAAATTATGCTTATGTTTATTCTGTTTATGTCCCTTTCACTCAGTACGCCCGGTAAATTACTGTAAAATTACAAGTACAACTTTTCAACTAAACACAGAAAGGTGTTGTTCAAACACGCAATGGCGTTCTGTCTTTTTACCAGTAAGATACCATTCACACATCAGTACCAAAGTACTAGTAGCCTCTGATGTCAATCGTTCGAAATGACCTTTAAAGTGATAGTTCACCCAAAAAGTACAATTATTTCATTGATTCCCTAATTTCGTTCTGAACCCGTAAGACCTTTGTTAATTTTTGTTATACAAATGAGGATATTTTTGATGAAATCCGAGAGGTTTCTGACCCATCCATATGCAGCAACGTCATTGCAACTTTCAATGCCCAGAAAGGTGCTAAATAATTTGTTAAAATAGTCCATCTCACTACAGTGGTTCAACTTTAATGTTATAAAGCGACAAGAATACTTTTTGTGTGCAATTTTGGGATTATTGACATAGCAGTCTACAGGTGGTCAGAAACCTCTCAGATTTTTATTAAAAATATCTTCGACAAAGGTCTTACAGGATTGGGATGACATAACAGTCAGTAATTAATGGCAGAATTGTAATTTGTGGGTGAACTATCCCTTCAAACACTGAACCGCTTTTTTCATCCACATGGATGAGAAGTGCTTTCATCTGTCCAAGTTGACAACATTATTTTAATGTTGCAATAATTTACCAGTAAAGAATGTATGTGTGAAAGGGACTATTTTGACTATGTGGTTGTCATTTAGTCTTGCATGTGTTTTAGACAACTATGATGATGCCAGGAAAAAGCTCCCTGAAGCAGAACTCTTCTCTGACATTCAATCTGATACAGAGAGTGGGGTTAAAAAACCTAGACGAATTATGTAAGTACACATTTCTGTTTTCCAACATGAGTTTTTATTCTGTTATGAGTTTTATTTTATTAATGGTGCTTGCAAAGCAACATTCTTACTATCCTGCATACTCTTCTGGACAAAAGCGCGTAACTTGTCCCGCAGCTTTTGTCCTAGACCCATGAATGAGATGTCAAATTGACCGGCTCATTGAGGAGAGGTGTGCTATGACTTTTATAAGCGATCCGAGTACCGGTACTTCCAGTACCGGGTCTCAAAGTGGCCTTTTTTCCCATGGACTCCCATTATAAATTTGGAGGTTTATAACTCGGCAAGCTTTTGAACTATCTACACCAAACACGGCCAGCTCCTTTAGGGTGATACCCTTATCAAACTTTTAAATTGGTGTACCGACTGGCCTTCCGGTTGTGCCGCAGCCCCGCCCCCAAAATATGCAAAATCCAAAAACTTTTTACAACATGGACATGTGACATATCAAAACACTCAGAACAATGAGGGGAACTTGCCACGTGCAAGCACCATTCACATTTTCTTCAGGAAATGTACGTTCTAGTTGTTATTATTATTGAGTTTTTTAAATTTAGCAAATAGCCCTTTCAGTATATGGCAGTAGTAACCTTGTGTTAATTTCTATTTTTCTATGAAAGGAAGAGCTTTAGACTTCAAAACTTTAAACTTTTGAGTGATGATGATGATGATAATGAAGGGCAAAATTTGAAAGGCCTGGAACCACCGCCTCGTATTAAGCCACCAGCATTTCAAACATTTCGTCAGTCAACTCAAAGCCCCTCTACAGCAAGACAGCAGCCTCCTCTCTGCCAGACATCTAGTCAGCCACCAGCAAGTGACCAATCCGCTTTCTACCAGCCAGCTATTCAGCCACCAGCATGTGACCTATTACCTCTTTACCAGCCAGCAAGTCAGCGACCAGCAAGTGACCAATCCCCTTTCTACCAGCCAGCTAGTCAGCACTGTCCTTTTAAGCACAATAAGTTAAAAAAAAAAAAAACTTAATGTGGTACACATGCTGACACAGCTAAAGTGCACACACAGAAAACCAATTCAGTTATCTTTCTTTTGACCAAATGACTATCGTGTGTAGTATTCATGTAAACAGTTGGTTGTGTCTCAAGTGAACATAAACAGTTGAGTGTAAACTAGATGTTCTTACCAATTCTGATTTAGAATCAGGCTTCATCTTCAGCTCAGCCTCCAGGCACTGGAGAGACTCTACAGTACATCTTTGACAGGAAGACGATCTCTGAACTTGGCCCCATCATGGACATCAGGCCTTGGGCGATGTGTTGACTGTAGGATTCTCATAATTGTATTTTGCTGGTCTAGAATCATTGTGACCAATCCCCGTTCATTGTGACCAATCATTGTGACCAATCCCCGTTCTACCAGCCAGCTAGTCAGCCACCAGCAAGTGACTAATCCCCTTTCTACCAGCCAGCTAGTCAGCCACCAGCAAGTGACCAATCCCCTTTCTACCAGCCAGCAAGTCAGCCACCAACAAGTGACCAATCCCCGTTCTACAAGCCAGCTAGTCAGCAGCCACCATGGATCCAACAGCTAGCTAGTCAGCCATTGCCAAATCACCAACCATCTCTCTTCCAGCCAAATAGCCAGTCAAGTTTAGATTACTTGCAGCCAGCAGGCTCAGAATCTGGCATAAGGAGAAACCAACCACTACAAAGTATGTTATACAATTGTGCAACTTTAAAGATAACTCAGGTTTATTACTCTTGATTATTAATATCTACGATTGAATGGCTGTAGAGAATAATGTTCTTTGGACATATGGCATTTATAAAATAATGTATTAAATTATCTAAACTGTTCTGGAGAATATATCAAGTCCTAATGCATCACATCGACTTGATTAATGTGTCAGTCAGCTAATATGCATGTTAATTTCTTTCAGTTTTGCTAAGGGAGATATTGACAAAACAAGAAATGATTCTAGACCAGCAAAATACAATTATGAGAATCCTACAGTCAACACATCGCCCAAGGCCTGATGTCCATGATGGGGCCAAGTTCAGAGATCGTCTTCCTGTCAAAGATGTACTGTAGAGTCTCTCCAGTGCCTGGAGGCTGAGCTGAAGATGAACCCTGATTCTAAATCAGAATTGGTAAGAACATCTAGTTTACACTCAACTGTTTATGTTCACTTGAGACACAACCAACTGTTTACATGAATACTACACACGATAGTCATTTGGTCAAAAGAAAGATAACTGAATTGGTTTTCTGTGTGTGCACTTTAGCTGTGTCAGCATGTGCACCACATTAAGTTTTTTTTTTTTTTTTTTTAACTTATTGTGCTTAAAAGGACAGTTCACCCAAAAATGAAAATTTGCCCATGATTTACTAACCTTCAAGTCATCCTTTACCTCTTTTTTAACATCAATGTGTCCTGCACATTATTCTCTCGTACGTGCGTTTCATCGCTAAAGTTTCAATATTGCTGTGCTACGCGTATGTTTAACATGATATAGCAAAATGTCTAATTATAATTTACTCTCAGATCATATACTATTGCTAATATTATACTACTAGTGCAAATTGCCAGTGCAAAATCAGTTTTTGTGTGTGTTTTTAGTAATTATTGTTGGTTTGGTGTGTTTGAGTGCTTATTGTTACAGTTACACAGCAAACGTTCAGTGACATTTTTATTTGTGCATGGTAGAAAGCAAGTACTGATACTGACATAATGACATACAATAAATATGGATTCAGGCAGCAGGCTACACAGTGAACTGTATTGGCAAAAGCCAATGTCTGCTTCTTTTACCAATATATTTAATGATTTGCATTTCTAATCCAAACAGCGTCAAACTTGGCACTGCACTTACTTGTGCCCATAGCAAGAAACCTGTCAATCTTATAATCCATTGGACTTATGGTTCGAGAGATATGCGAATAACAGACACACACACACACACAGACAGATATTCCTGTAATTTATAGATAGATAGAAGGTATATATTCTCATACTGCCCAGCCCTAATGTGCGGCATGGGTTGGGCAATGACAAGAATGTCCATATTACAAACCAAGAAAATGTTTTCAGATGGAGTATGTGATAGTTTATAGTTCATTTTTGAATATAACAGCATTTTCATTTTAGGGTGGTCTTTTTAAATGCATATTTCAACCACTTACACAATGGTTTTTTTTCCTCTGAGACACCATGTGGAGAGTGCTGAAAGCCACTTTTACAACTGCTGTGGCACGTGGTATGAATTGGAGAGGAGTCAATGGGAAGATTGGTGTCCAACGCCTGGTCATAACAGAAGTTGTCATTGGTAAGAACCTTTTTTAGAAGTCATTTTTATTTGTATAGCACTTTGCACAATACACAAATTTTCAAAACCGCTTTACAGAACATCGTATTGTAATTTCTGTTATCACAGTAATAGTAATAGTCACAAATTCATGGTTTGGTGCTTAAATCCCCTAAACAGCTTTTCTATTAAATGGATTCATTTTCTGCCATGTGTTTTACTTGATCTGTGCAATCTGGCCACCCTGTGCATGGTAGTGTTTATATTGTTAATGAAATCAACATATTTGAAATGTCATTCCAATTTGACAAATAAATAATTTTCTTTCTTGAGAAACTGTAAAATGAACTCCAACGGTAATAAACTGTTCACTCCGTCATATAATTTTTACATTATCAGTTCTAGCTTTCCTGTAGCTCAAACAGTAGAGCGTTGGCGCTTGCAACGCCAAGGTCATGGGTTCGATACCCAGGGAAAGCAAGAACTGATAATGTAAAAATGCGCTGCAGCACAGTTAATGCGTCTCTGCAAGTTTGAGTTTGAGCCGCTTATAATTTGCATTTGGGAATGCAACGTGCACCAACCATCCATAATAAGAATTGTTTATAAATCTGTTGTCAACAAAGGGAAACGTCTGTGGTTTTCTGCTAAAAAAAGCTCAGTGGTTTAACTTTTGAAAGCAAGACATCATAAATGTTAGTATTGTAATTTTACTGTTGCTCTGTAAAGAGAATTTTTTTATTATAATTATTGTTCATCAGAAGCAATCCACATTATTGTAACTATTATTATTATTATTATTATTATGAATACATAAGTACTCTTTTTTACAGTACAATAGTGTATATAATTGCAATAGTAAGATATCTTTTTATTAATTGAATTAAAATAATAATCATTACAGGGGATGGGTTGGCTATTCTTGTTTTCCCTCTTTTTTGTCATTAGCTGATCACATCCCTGGCGCACTTAAGTGACTGCATTTTTTTTAAATTATAAGTTGTTTTGTTTTTGCATAAAGTTATTTTTTATATATTGTCAATCATACATTTTAAAGCTGTAATCAAAATATTTTGCTTGAGATTATCATACTGTCAAAGTATGCATCTGTATTTAAGTTCCTCCTTGCATTCAGTACTTGGCTGTTTGTGCTTGCACGCTGTCTCACATCATTGTGTTTGAGTTTATTTTGTGTTAGTAAAAACACTTCTATTTGAATTTTCTTCATCGTCTTTGGACTTAAACGTGACATTTATGCTATCTGTGTTGGTGTGTTTTTACATTAAAGTGTGCATGTCTTTTTTAAAGCAGAATACATCCAGAGTTGTACATTTTAACCGGTTGGTGAAAAAGTATTCTAAAAATATATTCTAAAAACAAAATCTAAATAATTTGTCATAAGAAATTATAGTATTATTATGGCCCACATATTGAAAAATACAATTTGCAATTCCTTTCTAAAATATACTGGAAAATTTTTTTTTTTGGTCAATCAGAGGTGGTTAATTATTGCAATGAAAATATTAAAGGAAATAATTTATATTTAATGAATTTTTTTCCCATTAACTTCCAGCTCTACCTTCCAGGTTGTATTGCTGCTAGCATTATTTAAATTCATCTTTATTGCAGGTGCAGTCAGGCAGAATCCCCTTTCTGCAAAAGCCTCAAATAAAGACATCGAAACCAACATAATTAAATGGTTGCACCTCGCTGGAGACCGAGAGGGGGGTAGGAGGGAGCGAATGAAGAAAAGAGAGGCCCAACAAAACACTGTCGACCCTCATTAGGCACATCATCAAAAGCAAATTCAAGTTCTCTACAAGTTACTCTGATTTTTTGTATTTTCTTCTGTGATTTTTATTTTATTTTATATTTTTATCTGAGCTTAATACATTCTTAAATGTATTCTTATGTTTATACTCTTAAAGCTGTGATTATTTAAACACTTGTTTTGAAATAAATTGTTTTGAGTACATTTGTTGTTGAGTGTTTCATTTACCTTTAAGTTAACATACTGTCAGCTGCATGTGGGGCACATATGGGCCGTTAGAACTCAACCATACTAAAATTGCATATAAGGCTCACATATGGGCCACATTAAATTGTATTATTTGTCTCATGTTTGGTGGAGTTATGGCACTCCTTTGGTTCAGTTCTTTCAAAGAAGAGGTGTGCCATATTTGGGCCTCATAAAATTACATTTGGCTCATGCTTGGTGGACTTATGGTACTGCTTTGGTTCAGTTTTGGCAATGAAGAGGTGTGCCATATTTGGGCCACATAAATTATGTTTGGCTCATGCTTGGTGGACTTACAGTATGGCACTGCTTTGGTTCAGTTCTGGCAAAGGAGATGTGGGCCATATCTGGGCCGACAAACACAAACTAATCTGGGCCACAGCTCAGCTGTTTATCTGGCCCAAATCTGGGCCAAAGGAAATTTGCTGACTGGGTTCAACACCATCCCATCACCCGTCCCCAAGCTGAAGTCCCAGTTCGCTCTCCCAAGCAGCCTTTGTTTTGGAGGTAGATTGGTCACAGAAATCCAGAATATGTTTATAAATCTCAGAGACAGCACCTTTTCCTTATGATTTATATGTAAGCAACCCTTCCCATTGTTGGAGAGGTGGCGCTGAGGGAAAGCCAGGAAAACTTTTTTGAACAAAATGCCTAACTTGAAAATTTCTAAACAGGTGGCTGGCAGGTAGCCCATACAATGATGACAATTTAGCAAAACTGTTGAAAAATCCCTCTGTGTAAAAGTCAAGAAAACAGTGTATACCTTTGCTATACCACACTGAGAAAAAAGAATCCAGGCATGAAGGGAGAAAAAGATGATTGCTACATAACGGACCTAAAGGAGAAGCAGTAACAAACTTGTTTCCTAAATTGATACCAAATTTTTAGAGTATTAAACACAACAGAACTTTTAACATATAAAGAAGTTTTAATTGGAAGAGAAGAGTATATAAGAGCAGGTATAGAGGATGAGGAAGAACATGACAGGGCTTCTAACTAACACCATGCTAAATGAGGTGACTCACAGTATCTTATGAATGTGTGCTGCCCAGTAATAAAACTGAAAGTTTGGTAGTGCCAAACCACCGCTAGACTTACATCTCTGAAGTAATGACTTACGCACCCTGGGACATCATCCAGACCAAATGAAAGCATTAATCGTTTTATCTAATGAGTCAAAGAAATGTTAAGGTAAGAACAATGGGATTGTTAGAAATAAGAAAAGAAATTTAGTCAGAACTTTCATTTTGATAGCATTAATCTTCCCAATCAGAGACAAAGGCAGACTATTCCATCTATGAAGGTCAGACTTCATTTTAGTTACGAGTGGAGTAAAATTTGCAGAAAAAAGACCTGAAAATGTACGTGTCACATTAATACCAAGGTAACTAAATCCAGCTGAACTGATTTTGAAGGGCATGTCCAGATGCTTAAGTTGCAAAGCAGTTGTGTTAATTGGGTAACATTCACTCGTCTGAAAATGTAATTTATATCCAGAAAAGGAGCTGAATGTATCAAGAGTGGACAAGATACCAGGTAGACCAGATACAGGGAGCAACAAATCATCTGCATACAGCGATAGTCTGTGTTCGATGCCGTTCCTAGTGACACCTTTAAATGAAGTAGAGGATCGTAATGAAATGGCCAATGGCTCAATGGCCAAGGCAAATAAAGATGGAGAGAGAGGGCAGCCCTGACGTGTCCCACGTTTCAATGGAAAATACTCTGAGCGCACATTGTTTGTTTGAATACTGGCTTGAAGTGATGTATAAAGTAATTTCACCCAACTAATAAATTTATTACCAAAACCAAATTTTTTTAATACAGCAAATAAATACTCCCACTCTACCCAGCTTTTTCGGCATCCATTGAAATCACAATCTCGGGTACCATTTTGGAATGTACTGTATGAATAATATTTAAAAGAGTGCGAGTATTAAAAAATAAATGTCCCTTAATAAAACCGTTTTGCTCCTCAGAAATAATGCTGGGCAACACTATATATATATATATATATATAGTGTTATATATATAGCAGAGCTATAGTTTTTGCCAGAACTTTAACATCAGCATTTAACAAAGATAGAGGCCTATAGGAACCGCATAAAGTTGGGTCTTTGTCACTCTTCAAAAGAAGAGCTATCGAAGCTTGGGTTATAGTAGTTGGGAGCAAACCATTTTCCAAGGATTCATTAAACACTGACAGAAGTAGAGGTGCTAATTTATTAACAAATTTTTTTGAAGAACCCAATAGGATACCCATCAGGTCCCGGGGCTTTATTGGACTGCATCGCTTTAATCGAGAATTTTATTTCTTCAAGGGAGAGTGGGGCATCTAGTTCTTGTACACGATCAGAATCAATGGTTGGGTTTTTAAGGTTGTCTAAAAACTGATTCATAATAGCAGTATCAGCCGGAAATTCAGATTTATACAAAGAGGTATAAAACGATTTGAACGTGGCACTAATTTCTACTGGGTCTGTAACAATTACATTAACATTATTATTAATTTTAGGTATCAAACGTGAGGCAGATTGACTTTTCAATTGGTGAGCTCTGTGTGGACAGCTGAATATCCAGAAATAGTGGTGCATGATCTGATATTAAAATACTTGAATAATCAACGGCAGCAACAGACGAGTTCAAGCTGTTATCTATGAAGAAATAATCTATTCTTGAGTATGATTGGTGAACCGGAGAGAAAAGGAGAATTTTTTAATTAAAGGATTACGAACTCTTCAAGGGTCAACCAACCCATTCTGATTCAAAAAGTCAGAAAAAGATTTTGACATAGCTGACTGAGATATTGGTCGTGAACTAGATCTATCTAGCACTGGGTCAAGTACACAATTCAAATCACCTCCAAAAATCAACAAATAAGAATTTAAATGAGGTATGTTACTAAGTAATCTGTTGGCGAATTCAACATCAAAATTGGGTGCATAGACATTTACCAGCAGCACCTTTGTTTGCATTAACATGCCTACAACCATAAGGTATCTGTCATTTCTATCAGCAATAACATCGGTAGGTAGAAACTGAATATTTTTACTGATCAAGATAGCAACTCCTCTTGATTTAGAGTTAAAGTTAGAATGAAAGACATGCCCTATCAAAGAAGCCTGCAGCCTACAATGATCTTTAGATTTGAGATGAGTTTCTTGCAAGAACACTATGTCGGAATTAAGCCGTTTCAAATGGCTAAAAACTTTACCACGTTTAGATGGGCTACTCATGCCACGTATATTCCAGCTAATGAAAGAACAGATGGGCCTACACCAGCATTACCGGAATTCGACTTAACAGTACTCATTTAAGTGCACATGAACAGTACCAAATGGCCAGGACCCCCCCAACACACATCCCCCCCACACACACATACACAGACCCATGAACATATACACACTCTGAAGAGAAACAAAGAAGAAGAAAAAAAAGGAATAGAAGAAAAAAGAGAAGAAAAAAGTCCCCAAAATGGAGACAACTATACAAAAACAAGCGAGAAAAAACATTGATGCCACGAGATTGTGACATCAACTCAGAGAATAGGCTGAGACTAAGCTGCAGTAGAGAGATAGATAACTCCCACAGAGTCTTGATACTGAACAGTAGGCAATTCTATTAATGTAAACCCCATTATATAAACAGGAAGTAAACACACACTGATATTATTGTATTACTGCAGAATAAAACACTACCCAATGTTCATAGTTTTTATATACTTCTTGGCCACTTCTGCAAAGACAAAGTCTTTTTCCACAACTTTATATGTAATCCGCAGACGAGCCGGTAAGAAAAGACCCTAACGAACCCCTTCCAGACCACGCAATTGCCTCCTGACCTCATTAAATGCGGTATCAGCATGTGTTTTGAGTGAATCCCTGCCTGCATGTACAAAAATGCTTCTCGGGAGCTGAAAACGCGTTTCCCGCAGTCTCAGCGCTCTAGCGCCTTCCTTTCGTGGTTTTTCATGCATCCTTATATAAGCACACATCTGACAAGCTTGAAAAGGGCTGTTTCAGCTTGTTTCCATGAAACATGATAGGACACAGTGTGTTTATGTCAGAAATCTCGGAAAAAAGCTGTTTTTTACATTATTTTATGCTAAATAATATAACATTTAATAGTTCATATTAAAGGCCAATATGTTCATAAAATATGATTTAAACTCGAAAATCTGATGATTTGTTTGTGGTATGATCATTTTCATGCATTCTTAGGTATCAGCATGTGTTTTGAGTGAATCCCTGCCTGCATGTACAAAAATGCTTCTCAGGAGCTGAAAACGCGTTTCCCGCAGTCTCAGTGCTCTAGCGCCTTCCTTTCATGGTCTTTCGTGCATCCTTATATATGCACACATCTGACAAGGGCTGTTTCACATTGTTTCCATGAAACATGATAGGACACAGTGTGTTTATGTCAGATATCTGGGAAAAAAGCTTTTTTTTTACATTATTTTATGCTAAATAATATAACATGTAATAGTTCATATTAAAGGCTCTCAGTGCTCTAGCGCCTTCCTTTTGTGGTTTTTCGTTATATAAGCACACATCTGACAAGCTTGAAAAGGGCTGTTTCACCTTGTTTCCATGAAACATGATAGGACACAGTGTGTTTATGTCAGAAATCTCGGAAAAAAAGCTTTTTTTTTTTTTTTTTGCCAAATCTTTTTATTACAAACAAAATCAAATAACAATACAGAATCCCATTTTGGTTTTACATGAACAAGGAGTAAAGTAAAAGAATTACATGAATAACAATAATAAACAGGAAGTAAAAAAGGAAAATCAGAAAACAAACCACCCACCACCCGCCCACCCCGGGTCCTGGCCCTTTTTAATTATTGAGTACCAATAATTTTAATTTTACAAAAGAAAAGAAAACCTAATCCGGCAAAACCTGAAGGCCTATGAAATATGAGATTAATGGTTGCCATTCATGAAAAAACCTGGAGGTATTACCTCTTATTATCGTATATTTAATTTTCTCAAGCCTAATAAAAAACGCTGTATCCTTTAGCCATTGTGAGTGAGATGGTGGGACTGAGGACTTCCACTGAAGAAGAAGGCGACGTCTGGCCAACAATGATGTAAAGCTAATAACTTCTTTTTGCATAGCGTTTAACTGAGATGCTTCATCTGGAAGTCCAAATATAGCAATCAATGGGCAGGGTTGCAAATGTACTCCCAGAATAGTGGACATTGTACTGAAATAATCCGACCAATAATTATATAGTCGTGGACAGAAAAAAAACATGTGACTCAGGTGGCATTGTGTGCTGGAGCATCTGTCACATTTGTCCTCGACATCTGGGTAAATTTGAGACAATTTATATTTAGAAAAATGCACCCTATAAATGACCTTAAACTGGATGAGTGCGAGACGAGCCCATGAGACATTACCAAAGCCACCCAGATAGCAATTACATTTGGGCCACATGTGGGTATTATCTGGCACATATGGCCTAGATGTGGTGTAGCTGAACAGATATGGGCCAAATTGTGGCCATATTTGTTTTGCCATAACTTTAAAATCGGCGGGAAATGTTCTCTTGGTTCACAACTCATTTTGAGGTATATGGCCCAGATAACAAGCTATGGCACACAGTGAGAAACACCAACTTGTGGTAAACATTTGGCTTATACGTGGAAAAACACAGGAATCCTGAAATCAGGTGCGGCAGACATCCGCTGTTCCACACCTCAGGTTGCTATGCATCTTCCCTCCTATTGGTGGAGTGAGACTACGGCGCGAATTTGACTGACTCGGGCAGCGGGCGGCATTTCTGCTTTCCTCACGACTGTGTAGGCTACGTTCAGGTAAGTGATTGGCACTTTAAAGTCATATAATTGAAATATGCAGCATTATGTGTCAATATTGCATGTTATTAAGTGTTTAGTTATTAGATTAATTGAGGAAGGGGTCAAATTAGCTAATATTTTTTCCTCAGTTTAACAATACAGTTTAATGTCTGCTAGTTTGCCGTTTTAAATTCCGATGTTTTTGGCTATAAATCAACAGTACTTAAGTAAAGTTGGCCGCATATTCACATATTCGAGTTTCCTGAGTCAATAACTCCTGAGCTAAACGCTGTTACTACACAAATAACGCCTCTTTTTCACCGTAGTAATGTAGAGAGGCAGCTACAACCAAATTTTCCTCAAAATCAGATTTCCTCCGCGGTGGACAAAATACATGGGCGTAAATCCAAGTCCATGGGCGTAAATCCCAAAAAAAATTATTTAAAAAAATACTGTAAAAAACTCTGTATTGTGAAAAATATATGTATGTATACCTAAATAATTGTGTAAGTAGAAAAAAACAAAAAAACGCAAAAATGCATTTAGAAACAGTTGAGTTCTTCCCCTCCCCTCCCCTCCCCTCCCCTCCCGTGCATTGTTTTATTTGGGACGACTTGGCATAATGTTAACTTAACATTAACGGCCACAATTAGCATATTGTTTAGCTGTGCATTTACTAAATGAGCACTGTGCTATGTCCGAACTGACCCCACTGTATTTTTTTGTATAATCAATTTCTATTCTGTTCTTAAGTATCTTAATTCATTTGAAATAAAATTGTAAACCTTTTTAATTCCTTGTTTTTATTGTTGTGATTATTTTTTATGATAGTTTTACTTTCTTTATGTAAAGCACTTTGACTTACCATTGTGTATGAAATGTGCTACAGTATAAATAAACTTGCCTTGCTGTGTCATAGACTAGATAAAATGACGGAGAAAAGGAAAATTTGAACCTGAGAAAAACTTTGAAAATAACCATATACACTCTAAAAAACGCTGGGTTGTTTTTTCAACCCAAATGCTGGGTTGAGGCCGCTGGGTAGGCCTTCGGGCTGTTTTAACCCAGGTATGGGTTGAAAATTGTCTTGAGCTATAACCCAGCGGCGCTGGGTTGGGAACACGGACGTTAAAGAGAGCATGCACGTCAACGTGAAAATCGGACGACATCTGTGCGAGAAGCCACCATTTTCCTTGCATCTTCAGAAGAATGCGAGTGAAATTCTGTCCGAAACGTGTTATTCAGTATGTATTTATCGATGTTCATATTTTATATGTGCAATTTAGGCTTTCAGTCAGTTAAACTGAGATTACCTCACGGCCAAGTGACCCAGATCAGTGAACAGGAGAGCGTGCATGGCATCTTCATCGGAGCTTGGAAGGAAATGTTTATTTTAGCGCGAACCGGCACAAATCGAGCACAAACGAATGCCACCGGCTTGGAGAGATTTGGACGGCACGGGGTGGAGAGTGACGTCACAGCTCCAAATTAT
Source organism: Tachysurus vachellii (assembly GCF_030014155.1). Taxonomy (NCBI): domain Eukaryota; kingdom Metazoa; phylum Chordata; class Actinopteri; order Siluriformes; family Bagridae; genus Tachysurus; species Tachysurus vachellii. The sequence goes on from NC_083467.1 coordinate 5,204,430, forward strand.
TTTTGTTATTTCTAAGAAGGGGAAATATACTTGACGTTCATTTCAACGGCACAAACCGGCACAAATCGAGCACAAACGAATGACACCAGTTTTGTGTGATGTAGACGAACTGGGGTGGAGAGTGACGTCACAGATCCCGAAAATATTTTGGTTATATCTCAGGAAGGAAAACAGATACAGTGTTTGTTTTAACGGCACAAATGGGCACAAATCGAGCACAAACGAACTAAGCCGGTTTTGAGCAATTTGGGCGATGTGGAGTGGAAAGTGACGTCACACGGTCAAAAAATAATGTTTAATATCACAAACACCAAACCAGCACAAACGTTCGTTTTTGCGGCACAAATCAGCACAAACGTAGCACAAACGAATGGCATAGTTTTGGTGATTATTTCTTGTTATGGGGTGCCAACTTCACGGAGGTAATTTTATGACATACAAACCAAGCATACCACTGTTCTTCATTCCCTTCCTGTGTATCTATGTGAGGAAGTCTCTGGGTTTTTCAGGACCTGCACATTGAGTATTTTTGAATAATTAACAGTACCAAGTAAACGGTTCATATTAATACAATCTTGTTTCTCAGTTAACCCCTGTTCAGTTAACCATATACTTTGTGTGATTTGAAAACATGTAATCTTTTTTTATTAACCTCTTTTTTTTACACCTTCATGTGTAGTCTGTTCAGAAAGTCATAGTACCAAAATGTCCAGATATGTATACAAATGCTGTACACAAAATTTTTGGTGTCTGTTGATGTGCAGGTTTGTAAAATCACATGACTAGCTATATTCCATTACCTTTGCACTAAACCTGCTGTATATAATTGAACAAGAGATTTGTCAAAAAAAAATCCCAAATTCTTAAAAATGGAATGCAATTTAACATTGGTATTTGTAATCATGAGTTTGATTTTTTTTTTTATTATTATCTTTTTTCAATGATTCATGAAACATCTGATGAGCCAGAGCTTTTAGACTCTGAAGTGTCCCTCCTCACAGTCCTCTGGGATAATGACACATCTGGTTCACTTTCAGCCAGTGAAAATCTTTGTCATCATTGAAAGAGAGAGATTGTGGTCAGCCTTCCCACACTTCCTAGTACTCTTTGGACAGACTTATGCACTACACCTCAGCTATCCTGTTGAACTGGTCAACACTTTTAAATTCACTTAAAAAATATTACTTGATTTGGAAAATGGTCACCAAAGTTACAGAGTCTAAAGAATGACTTGATGATGCATATGTAGAAAATTATATGAAAAATCTGTATGGCCTGGCATTTTCACTGTAGTTTAATGTGTTTTCCTTCTGTGAAAATAATGCCTTAAAATTTTGCTGCACTAATTTGCAGGGTTTTCACTACAAACGGCACAGTGTGCCTTTGTATGTGTTAAGGTTATTTGATATTAATGCAGCTCTTTCTTGAGGGTTGAAAGCTGGGCAGTACTTGTTAATGGTACATTTAATTGAGTTTTAAATGGTTCATGCAGATTCAGGATATTGTCATTTCAAAGTTGCTGTCCTATTCACCTTTAGCCTATTGGACTTGCATTTGCATTTTATATATTTTTTAAATTTTTTTTTAAATTTTATGTATCTGTCTGTCTTTGCCATTTAACACAGTGATGTTAATATTTAAAGAGGCAAGAAAATACTGATTCGATGTAACATATTCGAGGCAATGAGTTGCCACAAAACCTTTAAGCTTTGATTCACATGGTTTTAAGTGTAGTAAGTCAATGGTTTTGACTTATGTGTAATTAAAAGAATGACAGATGAGAATAATAAACATTGAGTTTATTTAACATAAAGGTGGTTCTTTGTGTACTTTTTTTCTTTAAGTTGTGTTCACTTTATTCCATGGGATTGGGGAAAAAAGATTTTGTTACTGAACTGAAAATATTTGAATTGACTTGATAAGATCTTTAGTTTAACTGTAATCAAAATGCTTGTGTAGAATGTAATCCAAATGTTTAACTTCTGAAAGAAATGAACTTAAAAAAAATTAAGGCAACTAATTAATTTAACTCGTTGCCTTAAATCCTTTGAGTTCTGCTTACTAATTTAGGTTTACAGTGTATGTACTATGATTAAAGCTCAAAAAACTGATGATTTGTTTGTGGAATGATCATTTTCATGAAATCTTAGGTATCCGCATGTGTTGCCTGAGTCCCGAGGAGATTCTACCAGTGGGAGTGGCAATGGCTGTGGAAAAGGTAGAGGAAAAGGACAGGGCAGATCTGGATTTCAGAGTGGATTTTTTTATGCGGAAGTTCAGACTACTGGGCATGGGACTGCCCTAAGAAATATCGAGGGGAAACCAAGAACCAGGAGGCATGAGGTTTGGACAGGTTGGGGGACAGGTGAGCACCCAGGGATGGGTAAGTCTAACTCTTTATGCAATGCAATAAAGAAAAACTTAAGCTAACTGTTCCATTTTTACCTGTCACTAATTCAATGTCCGGGGTGGGGTGGCTTAGTGGTTAGCACGTTCGCCTCACATCTCCAGGGTTGGGGATTCGATCCCTGCCTCCACCTTGTGTGTGTGGAGTTTGCATGTTCTCCCCGTGCCTCAGGGGTTTCCTCCGGCTACTCCGGTTTCCTCCCCCGGTCCAAAGACATGCATGGTAGGTTGATTGGCATCTCTGGAAAAATTGTCCGTAGTGTGTGATTGTGTGAGTGAATGAGAGTGTGTGTGTGCCCTGCGATGGGTTGGCACTCCGCCCAGGGTGTATCCTTCCTTGATGCCCAATGACACCTGAGATAGGCACAGGCTCCCCGTGACCCGAGGTAGTTCGCATAAGCGGTAGAAAATGAGTGAGTGAGTGAGTAATTCAATGTCTAGCAAAAAATTGGAGTTTGCTATTACACCTGTGAGTGAAAGCCATGCTAAATATAATGAGCCCAGGTTTAAAGAAATGCCTGTGATTACATTACTTGTCAAACAAATACCAATACAGTTTCTAGTTGACTCAGGAGCAGGGCATTCTGTGATACGATTGTGTGAATTTTCCACTCCACCTAGAATGAGCAATCGCTCCCTGTCTACAAGGGATGTCAGTCAGGGATGTCAGTCATTGGCACATTCTCAACACCCTTAAGGTAACTACACAGAAACAATTTGAATTCTCTTTTTAAATCTCTGAGCTAAATCCGCCATTGACGAGTGGGAGGCCTTGGGAAAATGAATGTCACAGGTCACTCAGACTCATAATTTGGACCAAACCAAGCAGTTAGCTGTTTTTATAGCCCAAAATTGAATACATATAACATATCACTAAATTGGCTGGCTAGAGCGAAAAAAGGTGTGGAGATCCGTCCTGATCAGACCTCAACTCACTGTGTAAAATTGAAGCAACACGACATGCAGACATGCAATAACAAAAAGTGCCCAAAGAGTTGTGAGCAGATTCAATTACAGTCCAAAAAAGCTCAATATCCCATAAAACCAGAAGATATAGCAGGTGAGCAGCAAATGTCCCAAATCCATACATATCCATACAAATCCATATTGTCCTGTATTCCAGCAGACAGTGCATGGTTTTCAGTTTTCGATAGTCATTTTGGTTTGCATTTTCCTTTAAAGGTAAAGCCTGTCAAAACTGCAATTTGTTCAACAACAAGTGAAGTTCCTAGAATATTTAATTGCTGCAGAAGGTAAAAGACTTACAAAACCGGTTACAAAAAACAGTTGATGTCTTTTTTAGACATGTGCTCATACTGTAGGTTGTCATACCTGATTTTGCTGTTTTAGAGGCACCGCTGAGTGATATTGCTCACAAACAAGGTTTACAAGCACACAGAAAGGTGACGTAGACTGAGAATGCAAATGCTGCATTTTAACGACTGAAACAGACATTACAGACAACACCCACACTAGGCATCCTTGACCCATGAGACCATTTACACAAACTGTGGACAAAAAGGGGGTGCATGACATCAGTTTTGCTCCAAGATCTTGGGAGCAAAAAGACCAGTAGCATACAGTATTTTTCATCTAAATTAGATCCAGTGGCAGCAGGCCTGCCCATGAGTCTCAGTGCAGTGGCTGCCACAGAAAAGACCATCAATGACATTGTAGGATGTAGCAAATTAACTCTTTGGTACCACACACAGTGTCACAACTGCTTTTAGAACACTTACAGACTTTATTGAGCCAACACCTAGTGAGTACTATCAGGTCATTGTAGATATGTTTGCTAAATGGGTAGAAGCTTTCCCTACATCGAAGCAAGATGTCAGTGCGGTAGCAAAAGCACTTTTTACTGAAATTATTCCACAATGGGTTATGGCACACCATTCGTAAATCAGGCTCCAAAAAAAATCAGTGAATACTTGGAGTTCAACCTAAAACAACACTGTGCTTATCATCCAGCTAGTGGTGGAGCAGTAGAAATGGCACACTAAAAACAAATTGCCAAAATGCTGGGCTGAAACAGGCTTGTCATGGATCAAAGCCCTCCCAATAGTGTTGATGCACATGGGAGCACAAGCAAGGGGTAGAGCTAACATACTGTTATGACCTTCAGTCTAGTGTTTTATTTCTGTGCTGCCCTCTGGTGTTTTTTTTGTACCTGTCATGTGTTTCAGGAAGGCGGTTCCGGAGTAAATAGGAGAAAGGCTCCCATTGGTTGTGATCTCCACCTGTTCTACATAAAACGACTGCCTGGATGCCTGATTAGGAGGCCTGCTTCTGCTTTTGCCGTTTTGCTCTTTGCCGTTCGTGAAATTGTGTTTGCTTTGTTTGTGTTGCTTTGTGTATTTGTATGTTTACCCATTTCAGTAATTTATGATTGTCTCGTCTTGGATAGGAAGTTTGTGGAACTGTGTGTGGTAGTGTGTGTAGTGTGTTGAGTCTGTGAGTTTTGTTTTCGTCTTGGTTTATGTTTATTATTTCAACAGATTGACTGTTTGTGCTTGACCCATGCCTGATATACGACTACGATTACGGACTCTGTTTTTGACTTGTTAGCCACTAGATTTAATTATACACCTTTGTCTATAACATGGTGACAAGGTATGTAGGGGGAGCGACGCCAGTTATTTTGGGAACCTTTTATTATATTGTTTTTGTAAGAGGGAGTTAGGGAAGAAGTCATGTATTTTATTTTCTTTCTTTTTTTCAGTTTAGTAAGAGGTGTTTGAAGTTTGTTCTGTTTATTATTTTGGCCTTGTCCTCCCCTGAAGCCTAAAACCCCTTGTCAAACTTTGAATAAAAGATTGTGAACTATTATATCTCAGTATAAAGACATTTCTTTTACCCATTCTGTTGCAACTGACCCCTAGACGGTCGTAACAATACCATGTCAATGTTAACCTAATAATTGCACATGTCTGACACGAAAACCTATAATAATGAAATATTTACAAAAATGTGAGAGGTTTACTCACTTCTGTGAGATACTGTAACTGGGTATAGTAAGCATAACGGTGGAAACTAATCCTATTCCTTCTAATCATGTTTTCTAAGGGAAGCATATATTGAGAAAAGCAGATGTCCTAGAACTGATCCTTGAGGGACCCCATAATTAACTGGCAATAAACTGGCAGATTCTCTAATGAAATATACAAAATGGTATCAGTCAGATGGGTATGATCTAAACCAACTTAAAGCCTGTCCCTGAATACCTGTGTAATTTTGTTAGCAATCTAGGAGAATGTTGTGATCTATAGTGACGAATGCACCACTAATATCAAGTAGAACTAACAGTGAGATGCAGTCTTGGTCCAAAGCTAAGAACAAGTAATTTGTAACTTTAACAAGTGCAGGTCTTGTGCTATGATGTGGCCTGAAACCTGACTGGAACTTTTTAAAGATATTTTTTTGTCCTGTAAGAAGGAGCACAGTTGAACAGACACAACCTTTTCTAATATTTTAGACATAAAAAAGATTTGAAATTGGTCTGTAATTTGATAGTTCATTGGGTTAATTAGGTTTCTTAATGAGGGGCTAAATAACTGCCAACTTGAAGGATTAGGAACATGACCTAAAGATAACGAGGAATTAATAATATTAAGAAGCTCACCAGCTGTATGTAACACACATGTTGTTGATTTAGCTGTAATAAGTTTATCTAGCTCTTCCTGTCATATACTTGTAAAGGACTGTAGCTGTGATTGTAGAGCTTTATGTGAGACTGGGTCACAAGATGCTGTCAGGGGTTGAACATGTGTGTTGTGCTCAGTACAGTTCAGTTATTAAGGAGTTTGATGGCTTGTGGAAAGAAACTGTTACACAGTCTGGTTGTGAGGGCCCGAATGCTTCGGTACCTTTGTCCAGACAGCAGGAGGGTGAAGAGTGTGTGAGGGGTGTGTGATGTCATCCACAATGCTATTGGCTTTGCGGATGCAGCATGTGTTGTAAGTGTCCATGATAGAGGGAAGAGAGACTCCAATGATCTTCTCAGCTGTCCTCACTATCCACTGCAGGGCCTTGCTATCCGAGATGGTGCAGTTCCCGAACCAGACAGTGATGCAGCTGCTCAGAATGCTCTCAATTGTCCCTCTGTAAAAGGTAGTCAGGATGGGAGAGAGGGAGGGAGATGTGCCTTTCTGAGGTTTTGTAAGAAGTAGAGACGGTGCAGGGCTTTCTTGGTGATGGAGCTGGTGTTGAGTGACCAGGTGAAGTTCTCCGCTAGATAAACACCAAGAAATTTGGTGCTCTTGACGATCTCTACAGATGATCCATCGATGTTCAGCGGAGAGTGGTCGCTCTGTGCTCTTCTGAAGTCAACAACCATCTCTTTAGTTTTATCAACATTCAGAGACAGGTTGCTGGCTCTACACCAGTTACAGTACTTAGCTGTTGCACCTCCTCTCTGTATGCTGACTCGTCATTCTTGCTGATGAGACCCACCACGGTTGTGTCATCGGCGAACTTGATGATAATATGGTTCGATCTGTGCATTGCTGCACAGTCGTGAGTCAACAAGGTGAACAGCACTGGACTGAGCACGCAGCCCTGAGGGGCTCCAGTGCTCACTGTGGTGGTGCTGGAGATGCGTCTAAATGCGATGGTCTACTGTATCAAATGCAGCTGTTAGGTCCAGCAGGACAAGGATCACAAAATAACCAGCATCAGATGCAATGAGAGTGTCAATAAAAACCCTTAACAAGGCTAGATCTGTGCTATGCAGTGTTTAAAAGCCAGACTGGAAAACCTCCAGGATGTCATTTTCATTCAGAAATGGTTTCAGTTGTTGTAGGAGAGACTTGTCTCCAACCTACATTGGCCCAGGCTAGCTCCTGCAATTTGACTATAAGTTTAAACAATAATTCTAAGTTGAAGTTCTAAGAAGAGATTATCAGCCAAACTCATGAAGACTGGATTCAGTTGAGGTAGGTTTACTGGCAGTCTCAAAGACAGCAAACAGCCAGCTGGTACCAGGGATCCAAGTTTGTCCAGTAGACACTACTTGCACTGAAATACTGCTGGCTGCATTGACATTATATACAGTTTAGACATGCCCCTCTCTTTCGACTCCCTCTTTCTCCTTCCAATCAAAATTCAGCTCATGTACCTGTTTAGATTAGATTAGATTCAACTTTATTGTCATTACACATGTACAAGTACAAGGCAACGAAATGCAGTTTAGATCTAACCAGAGTGCAATAGTAGCAAGTGCAGGATATACAGTTTTTTACAGGATTTAAATAAGTTAAATAAAGTGGTAATATGGAAGGGATTTACAGATGTGTGTGTACTATGAACATAATATACAGATGAATATATATGTGCTATGAATATAATATACAGATGAATATATATATATATATATATATATATATATATATATATATATATATATATATATATATATATATATATATATTATAAACCAAAATTTACAAAAGGGTGTGTGCTATAAACAATATATTGTTATTACTATAACCAAAATATACAGGGGGATATGTACTATGAACATAATATAATATATTGCTGTTACTATGAATAGAAATCAGGTGGGTATATACAATGTAAGGCAATGGTGAGCAGCAATGCAAAAAAAAAGAAGAGCAAGTGTGCAAATGAGCATAGTTTTATGCAACAGTCCATTAGTGCAATAACTAATTGTGGGGTGAGAAATGAGCAAATGAGCAAAAGTGATCACAGGTTTTTGTGTAGACAGTACATTTGTGCAGTAACGAAGTGTGAGGTGTGTGTGTGTGGGGTGGAGGTTGGCCTGCCGGAGGGTAGAAGTGAGAACAGTCTATGGGCGGGATGAGAGGAGTCCTTAAGAATGCTGCGAGCTCGACGCAGACAGCGTTTCTTGTGGATGTCCTCCATGGCAGGAAGTGGAGTCCCTGTGATACGCTGGGCGGTTTTCACCACCAGCTGCAATGCCCTGCGCTCTGCAACAGAGCAGCTCCCATACCAGACTGTGACACAGCTGGTCAGGATGCTTTCTATCGTGCAGCGGTAGAAGTTGACCAGGATATCCGAGGAGAGCTGATTTTTCTTTAGTGTCCTCAGGAAAAAGAGGCGCTGGTGAGCTTTCTTGACCAGGCTGGAGGTGTTGGTAGTCCAGGACATGTCCGCCGAGATGTAAATCCCCAGGAACTTGAAGCTAGAAACGCGTTCAACAGCCATCCCATTGATGTGGATGTTGTCGTGTGTGCTTCCTGTCTCTTTCCTGAAGTCCACAATGAGCTCCTTTGTTTTGGATGTGTTAAGGAGCAAGTTATTGTCATTGCACCTTGTGGCTAGGTGCTGGATCTCCTCCCTGTAGGCAGTCTCATCATTGTTGGTGATGAGACCAATCACTGTAGTGTCATCTGCAAACTTGATGATGGAGTTAGATCCATTCACAGGCCTGCAGTCGGAGGTGAAGAGGGAGTAGAGGAAGGGGCTCAGCACACAGCCCTGTGGTACACCAGTGTTGAGTGAGATGGTGTTGGAGCAGATGGAGCCCGATCGAACCTGCTGGGGTCTGTTGGTCAGAAAGTCCATAATCCAGTTGCAGGTTGTGGTGTTAATGCCCAGATCTACTAATTTGGCTATTAACTTGGATGGAATGATGGTGTTAAATGCTGAGCTGAAGTCAACAAACAGCATGTGTGCATAAGTGTTCTTATTGTTCAAGTGTGTGAGCACAGAGTGCAGTGCCATGGAAACATCTGTGGAGGAGAGTCCGATTGGAGGGTGGTCAGCCGAGGGTTTGAGCTTGGTGGCAGTTTCTCTGTTGTCTCTCTCAAAGCGAGCATAAAATTCATTAAGCTCGTTCAAGAAGAGGACATCAGTGGCAGCGGGGTTGGAGTGGGGGGATTTGTAATCACTGATGACCTGGATGCCTTGCCACATGCGTCGAGGGTCAGAGTTGGAAAAATGCTCCTCTATCTTCCGCTTGTAGCAGTGCTTGGCCTCTTTGATGCCCCTCTTCAGGTTAGCTCTGGATGTGCTGTAAGCCTGTGCGTCACCTGATCTGTAGGCAGTATTGAGTGCCTTCAACATGAGGTGCACCTCCTTGTTCATCCATGGATCTGATTTGTTTATGTGATGATCTGTTTCTGAGTAGTAACACTGTCTATGGTTGTGTTGATGTAATCCAGTACAGAAGATGTGTAACAATCAATGTCTGTGTGATCGGTGGTCTGAGATGCAAATGTACTCCAGTCTGTGTGTTGAAACCTCACTGTTTTACTGTACCCATTTAGAGATAATGGAAAATTCTTGAAAGTCACCAGAACAATCGAGGTGACTTCAAGTGAAGCCATCAGTGAGAACCATCAAGGTATGGTCCGCAGAAGCAGATTTCACACTCCAGGAAAGGTTTCAACACACAGACTGGAGTACATTTGCATCTCAGACCACCGATCACACAGACATTGATTGTTACACATCCTCTGTACTGGATTACATCACCCATTCTTACTTCCCCAGGAAGGCTTATTTCTGGCAAATATATAGGCAGAATGCAAAGTCACATACAGTAGGCCAATAATACAATACAATTAAAACAGAGCAATGCAGGATAAGCAGGAATCCGAGCACAAGCAGGAACTGTCCTTGTAGCCAGCTACAAAGATGCAAACTCCACAGACAGCATACTGCCAGACATATTATTCAGAATATTCAGATATTTCAGTCATGTTTTCCATATAAAGAACTTTATGCCAGCTTTGACAGGAATTTCTTTGCTATACACCAATCCTTGTTTTAATGTGTTTATTATTAGTATTAGATAATGTGGACCATCACCCATCCACAAAAGTCCCTGTCAGTGAGCCATTATAGGAACAATAACATATTAGAACGACTGTATTAATATAATGCTATAATTTTACATAGTAGTAAATATTCAGATCTGTGCTACCAATGTTAACACCTTCAGTAATGCATGTAAACTATACCTTATTAATACAATTAATGTGAAACATAGCATTATATACTTTCAGTTTAGAATTCAGTTTAATATAAAATTAAACCTTTTTACTAAATCTTGGTTCTTGCCATTTTTTTCCGTCTGAACTCCAACTAATGACATTTTGTATGTTTACTGTCTGTTGGGACATCCTCGGTGGAGATTAAAGCTGCTATGTTTAATTGTTATGGTATGTTAAATTAGCCATCTACACTGTTTATTTTTAAAAATGGAATATGGTCATTAAAACAGAAGGTGTTATTCATAACAGGAGTACTGAGTATAAGGACAGAAGTTTTATTAAAACCCAGTACACATCAGTCACATCAGTGAAAGATATACAGCATTGTTCAGCATGTACAGCATTGCTCAGTGGGCAGCAATAGAAATAAATGGGCATTGTTAATCTAGGCAGAGCGTTTTTTTCAGATAGCAATCTTGGCGTGGCTCTTCCGCCTAGCTGTGGAAGGAATGAAACAAACAAATGCACAATAGTCTGTTTGTTTAAAGAGAAAAGCACAACAGTGCAAAAAGGAGCAGGTGATGTTACATTCAGTGAGAGGTGGACACATTCTATATCTATATCCTCTGTTGGCTGTTACTGGTAAGAAAATAAACTACCATTATTCTAGTATTACTAACCTGTATTATTATGTTAATCATTGTATGTAATTGTTTTTCAAATAGTATTTATTGTATATGTTATATTAGTTGGACTAGGCTGTTATAAACAAGCACATTTTCCCCTTATTAACATTGATAATGCGTGCAACCATTTATTTTTTTGTCTAGATGAATGTCATCATCCTTAGTTTTAGTATTCAATATTTGTTCAAAACTGAGCTATTATAATCTGCATGTTCTACAAGCCTTGCAGAATGGCCATTTTTGCACAGTGGGATGTTTGTTCCCTTTGTAACTGTGAATTAAATCATGACTTCTGGAGAGACTCAAGATATGGAAAAATAGCTATTAGTAAATAGTCTATTTGTTTATTTTGGTATTTTATATTTTAACCAAACTTTATTTAATCCGATTATCTTACATTTAACTAGTCTTAGTTTTTATAAGCACATTAGAAATTGCTTGCAGTGACATGAATTGCCCACTCATGACCATATTAATGGAGGACTATTGGACTATTGTATAGTCTGTGTAGTCATGAATGATAAACAGTTAGTGCACATGTCATGCTTGTGTAGATTGTTTTGTGAGCTAAAATGAGTTTTATTATGGCATTTTTATTTAAGTAGGTTATTAATCAGACTGGTGCTTTTCTTGCATACTGAATGATGCATTAGAAAGCTTGCCAAGCTAAAATGTGTGTCATTGATGTTTTTTTTTTTAATAAAAATGTGATTCTTTGACATTTAATAGATTAAAATGAATTGAGATAACAATCACAAATGTATTGTTATCACTTATAATTGAATATAAATTGATTATTATCAAAATAATCAAATGACCAAACTGATTTGTAAATAGATAGAAACATTTTCGGCATTTAGCAGAAACCCATTTTATTTCAATTTATACAATTGAATTATGAGCAATTGAAGGTTAAGGGCTTTGTCAAAGGGCCCAGCAGTGGCAGCTTGGTGGACCTGGGATTCAAACTCCTGGACTTCCAATCAATAGTTCAACACCTTAACCAATGAGCTACCACATCCCTAAAGTTAGTTGATTTGTCCAGAGTTACGATACATCTATCAAATCTATCAAATAAGTGATAGAACGAATCTATCAAATAAGTAAGTTGAATAATCATATCATATTTTAGCACATTCACTGGTATTGTCAAATATCCAAACATATTTAAACAATTTTCCATTCCATTAATTAGCACACTTCTTATCACAAAACTCTCACCAATTCAGGAAGGTGAGCTGCACCAAAAATAAATCAAAATGTCTACCATAATCACACTTTATAAGCATGGTACTTTTATAGCCACAGAATGGGATGCTTCAGCTCTTAGCTCTTATATACCCAGATCTTAGTTTTTGAGAAGATTATTTGCTGTTGGACTCTACTGTACATTTTATTTGAAAATATTGAAGAATAAAATGAACATTATTCTATACATTTAATATTTTTCTCTGCCTTGCAGGTTCTGCTGTACCTACTCACCAGAGGAAATAAACATTGAGTCACACAGACACACAGAAGAACAATTGAAGAACAATTTTAACATTATTAAGGAGGTCTTTACATTTAACGTCACCATACATTACACAGCAATGATGAACACTATGACACATCAGCTCTTAGGCTTCTTCCTCGGCCTCCTGGGCCTGGTTAGCTCTCTGACATCAACCGTGCTTCCTCAATGGCGCCTAACAGCTTATTTTAGCACTAATTTTATCACCGCTTTATACTATATGAAAGGTCTATGGATGGAGTGTGTTAGCCACACAGCTGGAATTTATCAGTGTGAATTCCACCGATCAACGCTTTCTCTGCCCAAAGGTCTGCTGGCTGCACGGATTTTAATGGTGCTTTCATGTATCATTTCTATTCTGGCTGCCATAGTTTCAGCTGTGGGCATGAAATGTACTCGCTGTGCCCACCAGTCCCATGCCAAGGGCTCCATTGCTGTGTTTGGAGGTGTATGCTTCATCCTGGCTGGCATTTTTTGCCTTATCACTACATCTTGGACAACCTGTGATGTCATCAGCAATGCATACAATATCTTTACTACTGCTGGGATGAAATATGAAATCGGATTGGCTGTGTACATCTCTTTCTCATCAGCTATTTTCAGTATTTGTGGAGGTGGGATGCTATGTGTTGCATCATGGGATGTAAGAAATGATGTAAGCCACAAGGTGGTAGATACACAGGTCCCAGGCACAAATAAGCTACAGCATGTGCCATCCTATCAAGCAAACAGTGGCTTTCAAAATGATTCATCATTACCAACTTTTTCCTACAACAGAGGATGCAGGTTAAGTGATAACATTAGTAATAGTAGTATTAAAAGTAAAATTTCAAGTAAAAGTGCAGTAAATTGAAAGGTAATGACAAAATTCAACAGTACTCAGTAATATATTTGCAGTAAATAAAGACATATCTGCAAGATTTAGAAACCAGAATTAGGTTTATTTAAATTATTTTTATTTTTTCTGTGACAGCAAAAGAAAACATTTTTAATGTACCACAATAGTTTTTATAGCCTAAAAATACACTAAAAATAATAACGATTTAGTTTTTAAGAATAGTAAAAGAATTCTGTTGCAGCAGTACAATAAACAACAGAAATGTCAAGAAACTATGCCCAGAGATCAGTCATAAATAATAAACTAAATTAATTAAATTAAATTAAACTAATTAAGCAAGATTAATAATTAAATTTTACCAACAAATTAAGTAAATTAAGAATATATAAGAAGAAGAAAAATAAGGTGGTATGTGAGGGGAAAATGTTGTTATTGCACAACTAACACAGGGTGAGCATTGGCTAGGAAGGCTCTAGTGTACTACTTTTTGCTGCATCATTGCTGTGTCTGAAACTGAAAGAGCTTTATGATGATGTGTTCATAGAGGGAGTGAGAGTGATTGGTCATGATGAGTAGCAGTTTAGACAGAATCCTGTCTTGCAAATTTCATTATAGGGATAGTGGCCTTATAGTTTTTCACTCTTAGGGGTAAACTGCTGGTATCTCCTCCAAAATGTGCTCTGTCCCTTTTTGTAGACTGCCTTAGTGTACAATGTCTATGCAGATTACAATAATAGAATAGAATAGAATGAAATAGGTCTTTATTGTCATTGTTATAAAAGCAAAAGACAAAAAAGAAGCTCTGTTTAGAAAGACCGTTCAGAAGCTCACCAAAATTGGCAATAATATAAAAAGAGGCATAAAAATATGAAATGAAACATACAAGAAATATAGCTCACTCATAGCTCATACAGCCATGGCCAAAAGTTTTGAGAAAGACACATATATTTTTACAAGGTCTGCTGCCTCAGTTTTTATAATGGCAATTTGCATATACCCCAGAATGTTATGAAGAGTGATTTTCAATTAATTGCAAAGTCTCTCTTTGCCATGAAAATAAACTTAATCCCGAAACAAAAAACATTTCAACTGCATTTCAACCCTGCTGCAAAAAGATCAGCTGACATCATGTTAGTGATTTCACAGGTGAGAGTCTTAATGAGTACATGCTGATTATGTTAGAATCAGGAGCTTTGAAAGGATGGTGGTGCTTGAAATCATTGTTCTTCCTCTTTTAACCATGGTTACCTGCAAGGAAACATTTAGTCATCATTGCTTTGCACAAAAAGAGATTCACAGGCAAGGATACTGCTGCTAGTAATTAAATCAGCCATTTATCAGATCACCAAGATCTTCAAGGAGAGAGAATCAATTGTTGTGAAGATGGCTTCAGGGTAGCTAATCTCCTAAAATTGATTCAGCTGCAAGAGCTTGCTCAGGCAGTGCAGAGCTTGCTCACTAATGGCAGCAGGTATGAGTGCATCTAAGAAGGACAGCAAAGAAGCCAGTTCTCTCCAGGAAAAATATCAGTGATAGACTGATTATTCTGAAAAATGTACAGGGATTGGACTGGTGAGGACTGAGTAAAGACATCTCTGATGAATCTCCTTTACGATCATTTGGGGTGTCCTGGGGTTGCGTCTCTGCCAAGGGAGTGGGCTTACTTACAATTTTGCATAAGAACACAGCCATGATTAAAGGATGGTACTTATTGTAATCAGAGCAATTTCTCCCAACTATCCAAGAACAGTTTGGTGACAAACAATACATTTTCCAGCATAAGGGAGCACCTTACTACAAGGCAAAAGGCACAAATTCTGACAAACTCCAAGCATTGATTATGCATGAATGGGTAGAATTGGAATAGCCAGGGAGAATTGCAGATGTCTTGAAAAAGAAGGGTCAACACTGCAAATGTTGACTCTTTCCATAAACTTAATATAATTGTTAATAACACTTATGACAAAGCCTGTAATTATACTTTAGCATTGGTATACTAAACATAGTATAGTAACATCTGACACAATGATCTAAATGTAAATGCACTTTTAACAGACCGCATAATAATGCTCCTATTTGCATTCCTTGAAGTTGAAAAAACATTTCAAATGAATCAATTACTCACACCCTTCTCTGAAACAGTAACAAATTCTTAATCTTGGGTGAGGATTATGCAAACATTAAGTTTAAATAATTGTACTATTAGAATGTTAACTGTTTTCGTCAGCTGAACATTGAAGGATAACCCAGATTATCATATACAAGGGCATACATTTTTGACATTGGTGGGGACATAAATAAAACTGGTCTGCAGAGCCGCATTGTTACAAAAGTACAAATATATTTATTGGTGTTTAACTAACTTAAACAATATAGTTTTTGTTTTTGTTAATATTCAAAATAGTACTTTTGGTGTCATAACCTTATTTATTAAGGCTACACAGGTCAAAAACATCAAATAAACAGTAGGTCTATTTTATTTTACTTGTTTTTAATGTTTAACCATTTTTGATGCCATTAGGAATTCTGGCAGGGCAAATAAAAAACTGAACCAGCAGATTTCCTCTAAATCTGCTCCAGCAGAAAGAAAATAACACATTATATCACAGAACAAAAGGAATTAATTATTTTTTTTAGTTTAATGAAACAAACAAACAAAAAAATCATATATGTAAAATTGGTAACTATCCACATCATAAAACAGACAGCGTAGTATGTACTGTACTGTTACTTGCTATTCGAACAAGTCAAATACATGTCTACGTCTGTCACTACCAGAAATAAACTGCTGGCATATTTGTTTCACATCAATTTTCACAACAAAGTCTCACTTACATTTACGGCATTTAGCAGACACCCTTATCCAGAGTGACTTGCAACTGAGCAACTGAGGGTTAAGGGCCTTGCTCAGGGGCCCAGCAGTGGCAGTCTGGTGGACCTGGGGTTCAAACCCATGACCTTCCGATCAGTAGCCCAACACCTTAACCTCTGTAACTCACTTCTATAATAGATAGATTATAGATGGATATTGTTCACTGGATATTGTTCACTGGATATCCCAAATCCACGCCCTAGATCATATATTGAATATAAATGTTGTTTATTACACAGAATTTACTATAAGCAACCACATATTTTATAGAGTTTAAAACAAAATAACTACTATAATCATTCAGCAAATGCTAACATATGCATAAATAGATCACTTAAAATGGAATGCATGATGTTAATACTTAATGAGTATATTTAAATATTATAGAGTACACTTAAATATTATAGAGTATATTTAAACATTATAGATTCTCAGATCATTCAAACATTTTAATATTGTTGCTGAATGAGCAAAGGAAAATCACAAATAAACTAATTACATTATTTTCTTTTTCAAAACTGTAATAAATAAAAGTGTCATTTAGACATCATTTGCTTTGTGTTTGTCATTATCTGAACACAATTCTGTTTATTATTCACATCTGCAGAGCCTGTGGAGTGTTCAGGGAAATGGGGTTTGTGGATTGTGACCCTGACATGCTTAAAGTTTTATTTACTTTGGTTGAGTGCTTTGAATTACATATACATTGCATACAGTATTTGGGTAATTTACATTTAATTCTTTAATTCTAATTAAAGGAGCATTTGGTGCATTTTTACCGGGAGACTACAGATTAGTACCGTAACCTTAATTCAAATGTCCACTTAATTATTTCAATTAAAAAAAAGAATGTACTACTAATTTTCAGAATTTTCCCCCTAAAATCATGATGTCATAAACATTGTTTCTGAGTTTTTGAGTGTACTGTAGTACAGTACATTTTCATTCATTCACTCATTTTCTACCGCTTATCCGAACTACCTCGGGTCACGGGGAGCCTGTGCCTATCTCAGGCGTCATCGGGCATCAAGGCAGGATACACCCTGGACGGAGTGCCAACCCATTGCAGGGCACACACACTCTCACTCAGGCAATCACACACTACGGACAATTTTCCAGAGATGCCAATCAACCTACCACACAGTAAATTTTGCAGTGTTAAAATAACTCTTTAAGAGTTAAATTTAACACTGGATCCGAGTGTATTTGGTCCCACTCAGAATTGGTGATAAAATGACTCTTGACATAGTGTTAAATTTTCAGAGTAAAATTAACTCTGTGTGGAGTAAAACTTTAACACTGCTCAACACTGAATAGAGTTACTATCATTTAACACTAAAAGAAATTAACTCTTAATAGTGTCACCACAATTTAACACTAAAAGAAATTAACTCTTAATAGTGTCACCACAATTTAACACTAAAAGAAATTAACTCTTAATAGTGTCACCACAATTTAACACTGAGGGACATTAACTCTTATTTGTGTTAGCAAAATTTAACACTAAGGGGAAGTTAACACCAATAGTGTTAATATTTCACTTTTGTAGAGTTTATTTACATTTTTATTAGTGAAAAAAATCCCACTCAGTGAGTACAATTTTAAAACATTTGGTGATCAAATAACTCCAATAAGTGTCAATATTTAACTCTGTGGTTTGACTAATTTTCTGTGTTACTATGTCAACTCGGTGTTTTTTTGTTTTGTTTTGTTTTGTTTTTCCTTTACATTGAATACATGGAATAGAACAGAACAGAAAACAACTCCATCAACATACCATTTAAAACCTTTATCAAAACAATGTCAGGCTTACATGCACAAAAAAAAAAAATCACATCTGCATAAAATGGCAATAGGGCACTATATGCATTGCAGAATCTGTTGTACCATATTTCATTTGAACATCAAATGGTTTGAAATAACACAGCTCGTTAACATTCACTACCTTTAAAAGTCGGTCTGGATGCAGTCTGACTGTAAAATGCATGGTAATGGTCATCAAAACAGAGTGTTTCCATCAGTGTTCCACATAACAGTACATTTTCATCCTTCACAGCAATAGTCTACAAAACACTGGCATCTCACATGCTACTTCAGTACAGATAATAAAGTCAGGGCGATACTCTGTACCATGATGTTTGATCCACTTTACAGAATAGACAAGTTCTGATATTTCCACTCCTAGTTTGGAAGCCATGTCAATGCCACCTTTAAGTCCACTGAGTTCCACCATTTTCCCTGGACCGAGAGCCAATCTGTACTGGCTAAAATACTCCCAGTGCATTGCCATACAACTCTGGTGCTTTTTGGCTAGCGTTTTGGTGATGTTTTTGAAGCTTTTTAATTGTGTTTTAAAGTATTTGTGTTTAGCTTCATAACGCATACACCACATGTGCAGAATTGGTCCAATTTTTCTTATGCACTGTGGGTAATGTATCATTATGTGATGCTTTGGCAACAGATTTTTTTCTTACAATTTTTTGAATAGCTGGTGATGTTCAATTATTAAATGTTTAAGATAAATGGTCATGCCTTCAGTTAGGGCTGGTGAAAATATAATGTTAACAATCTGCAGAAGTAAAAGCAAAAGATACCAGTGTTTATCATCTCTCTGCACTAAATCACCAAATAACAGCGGCATGTTGCGCAACAAGCACCATGACTGGATAGCAGTTAAACCCAAATTGTTGCTTCCACCAAACAATTTGACCATTGGAGGACGGTTCCTCTGCTGATTGTAACCATAATCAAAAGCATGTATTCTACCAGCATCAACACTCAAAAAATTATGCTGAATGTACTGCAGAACAAGTTTTACCTCTAGCTGAGCGACACCTTCTAAAATGTCGTGCATTATATCCACAGCAAAATTGTCTGCCGTGTTGAAATACTTGAGTGTATTTAACAAACACACCCGTTTGACGCCATAAAAATGAGGTAGTGTAGGGTCATCTTGTAACCTTTTACAGTGCAGAGCATGCATCTCAGTTGTTCTTAGTACAACCTCAGGGTTATCTTCAGAAAACACAAACTGAAAGCGATCTTTTTCAAGAACACAGAAACGACAGCAATATTGAGCCCCAAATGACTCCACAAACCCTAATAAGCCACGTAAGCCAAGGTTATCCCATGTTACTTGAACAATTGTACCCCTAACACAACTTCCAGATACTGGATTTTTAATCCCCTCAATCTCAAGCACTTTTAGATCATTTACTAGAGGCTCGATTATAGAATTAAAACCATACCGTCTAATATCCTGTGCATGAAAGAGGGCACATAAATGAATATTATCCAATGAAGAGTTAAAAATGGGAATATAAGCAAATTTATCTGTTACAACAACCTGATCAAATGTTCCAGTGGTTTTATTTCTCCTGCTATCAAATCTTGTGCCGAGCACTATTTGAGTTGGTTCAACAGTTAGCCATTTCTCTGAAAAATGTCTCTTTCGTTTGGCTTCCGAATTTAACAAAGTAAACGGATTTTTCAAATGTTCAATTGAACTTTCTATTTTCCTTTTAGTAGCAATGTCATTTGGATACAGACAGTCTCTTCCTCCATAGATGAAACAAAACCACTTATAGCAGACTGACTTAACCCAGCAACCTTTAGTTGTGCAACAGCAGACGCACACATATCCAAAGTGCTCTTATTTGACTTTAATAATACAGACGTTGTGGCCACCTCTCCAACACTGCCAATCTGATCAAATGATTGAGCACAAATTCTGACTCAGCAGTCTCACGGTTGTCAGTGGTGTCAAAATTCTGGTCACTTTGCTCAGCATGTTTTGTATTCAAATGTTTTCTAAAACCTGAAAAAGTACCAAACACAGAACTACACCCTGCCTCTACACATTGAAGGTGAAGATTCTTTCCAGGAATAAAACCATGAACTAATCTGAAGTGCCTAATAAGCAATTTTGAACCAAGTAACTCAGCCTGACAAATAAAACACTTCATGAGGGCAGAAAAACTTAAGGCACCTAGATAAGCAGCCTTGCTCTAACCTCAGCAACTCGAGGGCTCTCTTTCACTTTGCCAACATCTATGTTGTACACAGTGGTCTGAATGAAAGTGTACATGTTGTGTAGCATAATGTTGTAAGAGGTGCCAAAAACAAAGTGTGCCCAAAAACAAAGTGGGGGGGGGGGGGACGACTCCTGAGAAAGATGGCAGAATGATATATAAAAAACGAAAAAGGTATGAGATTTGGGACACATTGTGTACCTTCAAATGATGCACGTCGTTCTTTAGCTAAGCCTTTTTGTATAGTTTTGATTCTCCATGCTAAGTACCCAGTACCGCTTTCACCATCATAATAATGTTCCTTATAAAGAGAAAAATACAGATAAAGTCTTTCTTTCCAACAGCAAAATACACCACCTGTAGCATGGGTATGTGTGATCAGCAGCATTACACACAATTAGAACTCAAAGCTGACACTTACATAGCCATTTTTGGAAAAGGGGTCACTGAGGTAAGGGAACAAAGTCACAATTCCTCTGGCATATTTTTCTTTGACCTGCCTTGGTGGTGATGTACTGCAGTAAAAAAAAAATAATTAAAAACATTTAAAATAAAAAAGACTGTGTCCTTTGCACAAGTTTAAACAACAAAACATTTTTAGAACTTAAGACCATATATCCACCAGGTAATGATCATGAAGATTACCCATTCTTTTCCGTCATGTCAGCTGCCAAGATGTTGACCATTTTCCGCCTTGTTTCGTCCCCAAAGACTTAGTTCGGTTGTATTCGTTTATTATACGCTCCCCACCAGGTTTCTGGACAAGGATGGTTTCCACCAACTTTTATAATAATATATTATTATTATTATAATAAAAAAATTATAAATTAGTCTTAAAAACTGTAAGTCTCGTAAATCAACTTAAATCATAGAAATATCAAATTAATGTTAATTTTTTAAAATTGATTGTGTTATGACTCCCCTCCCCCCAATGTAAAATTACTAAAAAATTGTTACCCATCTTTTTAGCTTCATCGTCTAGCCTCATTCGTTTCCTGGAGGAGCTTTGTTCAATAATGACTGTATCCTGTGTGTCACTGGAGTCAATGGATGAAGACAGGGACAGATTTGACTGTCCATGAGAGGCTTGTGGAGAGGCAGAATCTAAGTCTGGTTGCAGATACATTTTTATGGGGAATTATTATTAATTAGTAGTATTAAATACATTTTTAATGAGTAATGTAATAAATACAAACCTGCACCATGTTTTATGGTAAGAACTCCAACTGAGGGCTCTATGACTACATCCTCAAAAACATCATGACTCACCTCAGTCCCTGACTCATCAAAAACCTTCACATTCTCGGGTACAGCTGGGACACCAAACTTTAAAAATGCTTAAAAGGTATTCAGAAAGGATATGAGACTTACAAGGTTTTACATAGCAATGATGAACTTTGAACATCAGGGCACATGCAACGTGTGACTGTATATATAAAATTACTAGACATCCATCAAGTAACAAAAAAAAAAGCATTTTCCTAAAATAATATAATGAAAATATATATACAAATATTTTTACCAGCAGACAAAAATTCCTCCAGGCTCAGCTCGGTTATCTTGACAAATTTTTGGGCATCCCCAAGTTTCACCTTAACCAGCATGTTCTGCAAGAAGTGACTGAGTATTACACAGATTAAAAAACTGTAAAAAGGTTTCATGCCCAAAATATAAATAGTACAGAAATTATGTTGCAGAAGTTTGCATAGTCACCTCAATATTTGTGATTAGGTCTAAGAATTGGTCATAAAAGGTAGCAAAAAAAGAAAAGTTCTCAAATACTTTAGTAAATACTTACAGTGTGTTTCACTTTTCATCTAAAGTTAATGATGCCATACAGTTTCTGATCCAAGTTGCCTAAAAAGGCGAATTTAAAACGCCGACAATAATAACAATACGTTAATTGTGCAATATACTGTGTGTACTGTGCCATGCAATATATGTAAAGCACATGTTCGTTATTTTCTAATATACACCGTTTAAACACGTCACTCCTTACAAACAGGTTGAAGTTCAAACACCTACTTATACTAGCACTAATATATACCGCTAAACTCATGTCAGCTAAGTGTGTGTCTAACAGCAATAACATAAAACTAATACCGTAAACGCTAAGAAAGATAGAATAATAAAAATTAGCGGGTGTTTTTTTTCCCTGGACAAGACAATTCTAGTAAGCATTGATAACATCATCCTGTCAGAAATAGTTCCAGTTGAACCAAAGACTGCATCCTCCTTGGAAGTAACACAGAAGTGCTAATTGATGAAAGAGAAATCGTTACAAAACTGAATAAGGGAGTTTCTGTCAATATTTTGTTATTGAGTGGAACATCTGTTAACATATGTTACTACTCCAGAAAGTAATTCTTAGAATGAAAATGTGGCATGTTGAAGCTAAATGTATTTTCAGTCGTGAAAACCTTAATAAAAAGTCTTAGTTAAGTGCAAAATAAAGTAAGACCAATTATCATACCTAATTTATACTGTTTCTTTATGCTAGTTAGAGCTATAATATTTTAATATCAATAGTAACTGTTTATATTGTTTTTACTAGAGAAGCTGATTTAATGGTGTTTATGTTCTCTCTGTAGTCTTGTGCTTATAACACTTATAATATTCACTGTGAATGTGACAATTACCAAAATATAACAAAAATAGTTCTTTTGGTGATGGAGAATGTGTAATGTGTTATTAATTTTGTAAAGTCTAATTTCATGTGAGATGTTAGCTAGCATATAGCAAGTGGAATATTTAATATTCTAAAGTATTATAAATTATAAATATTATAAATTAAGATAAATTATAAATATTATTATGAAATATTTAATTATGTATAATATGATTTATATCTATCAGTCTATCTGATTTTTGGTATTGAGATCCTGCATAGCAAGAAAAAAGAAAAGATGTACTCCATGTAGGCTATAAGACTATGCATATGGCTAAATACATTAAAAACAGAGCTTAAGGTATAATACAGCAAACAATACAGTTCCAAATGTTTTGTTATTA
Organism: Tachysurus vachellii; assembly: GCF_030014155.1. Classification (NCBI taxonomy): domain Eukaryota; kingdom Metazoa; phylum Chordata; class Actinopteri; order Siluriformes; family Bagridae; genus Tachysurus; species Tachysurus vachellii. The sequence continues at coordinate 5,227,707 of NC_083467.1, forward strand.
ATGGAAATCTCAACTATTATGGGAACAATTACAAGAATTACAATTACAACAATTAAACTTTCAAGACAGGAATACTTTGCAATGGCTGATTACAACATTATAAAAGCATTTTACTGAACAGCAGTCAGCAACTACAAAAGCAGGTAATTTTTCAGTCTCTGAACCTTTTTAGACAGCTTTCAGGATCATGGTCCAGCAAAACTTTTTGGAAAACCTCAAAACTATATTTGAGATTCTTGGGGTATCTCAAGATATATGGTCTTAAGACTTTCAAGGTGAGCCCCAACAGATAGCAGCAGTCACAATACCTGCATCCGTAGGTCTGTCACCTGACCCATTTTGGTTTCACAGCATTTAAAAATCCATCACCTCCTCTGCCAACTCCATTTGTATATCAACAGGTATGTCAATAGCATCCTGTAGACATTGTAAGGATTAGTTTAGAGTTGCATATTACAAAACAGGGATGCGGGAGGAATCCCTCACTACTTACTCACTATGGTTTTCCATATGTCTAATGGTGATTACATTAGTTAAATCAGAAAGTAACACTCAAATAAGGAAAACTATTACTAACTTTAAAGCCTCTGATCAAGGCACCTGCATCTTCACCCAAATGGTCAATGAGACATCGGATGACCACTTCTTGTGTTCCCTTAATGGGGATTTCACTCTGCAGAGCAAACAGACTTTCAGCTAATAAATGTATTCCTCCACATATTCAAGATTTCTGCTTCAATATAGAAATCAATATAGAAATAATGCAAAGCCATTCAAAGTGAGTACACATAAACTAAACATTGGCAGTATATAATGCTGTGGAAGGATGCAAAGTGGATGCTTTAATAAACCAAAACATGGAACATTTTGAGAACATGCAGAACATGTGGATGGGGTTCCAAAAAGAGTGAGGACAAGCAGAAACTAATGACGAAAATGCAAAAAACCCTTTCCACTGCTACTGAACCCAGCAAGTATGCATAATTGTGTGCATGCTGCGGGTGGGTGGTGCTAAAACACAGGAGTTGGCAGATTAAGATAAATGAATAAGCAGTTCCTTGATGTTCTTGATGCTCATCTGTAGGCTTATGACATGTCTTCTATAAGTTCTGCACATTAAGTCCTTGATTGCGGTGCTTTCTCTCTGCATTTACAGTGTTTGGCAGATTGTAAATCTGCTTCGATTCTTCAATTACTGTAACTGGAGTCACCTTAGCCACTAAGCTACCACATCGCACATCCCCATGTTATCAGGGTGCTTGTTCTTGAGTTAGTTGCAGGTTACTTCTGAAAATCCAAGACTTCTGAGCTTTGATCTGTAGTTTCCCATCTTGTACTATAAATCCACTTAATTCAGCCATTGCGATACAGTGATCCCAGTACCAGCACACTCACGTTCTCCTATATCCAGTCAGACAGCAACATAGCAGTGAGAAAGACAGGATCAAAACTATTTATTATTTGACGGCACACCAGGATTTGCATGTTTGTTTGCCAGTGAGACAACTGCAAGTCTAGTTAGAGTTGCCAGACAGCAGATACACTGGCAGACATTAGTTTTTGAAAAGGTACATGAAAAACTCGACATACGTTCATATACTGTGCAGGGTTAAAACTGGTATTTCTCCTTAGTTCAAGTTTAGATAGCATGTAATGTGTTAGCTAAGTGCTTTGATTTGACAAATTCACGATGAACAACAGGAACATTTTAGAAAGTACTTACCAAATCTACCAAAACTATTAAGCATATTTTAAAAATATAATATAATATATATATATATATATATATATATATATATATATATATATATATATATATATATATATATATTTATTATATTTTATATGTTATATATTATATATACTTTTATTTTATATATTATATATTATATATACACCATTATATATTATATTATGGTGGGTTGATTGGCATCTCTTGAAAATTGTCCGTAGTGTGTGATTGCGTGAGTGAATGAGAGTGTGTGTGTGTGCCCTGAGATGGGTTAGCACTCCGTCCAGGGTGTATCCTGCCTTGATGCCCGATGACGCCTGAGAGCACAGGCTCCCCGTGACCCGAGGTAGATCGGATAAGCGGTAGAAAATGAGTGAGTGAGAGAATTGTATATATTCACTTATTTGTTTTTATTCTTATTTTTTCTTCTTCTTCTTCTTCTTCTTCTTCTTCTTCTTCTTCTTCTTCTTCTTCTTATATATTTATTTCTTTTTCTCTCTTGTCTGTTTTCATACTTCTGTAAAGCTGCAAATAGTGGCAAGACAAAATCCAAAAAGACACAATACACAAGACAATACACAAAAGCAGTACCAACCAGTGTACGTACTGTATGTTCTATAGTACATGTGCAGAAATACTGAAATAAACACTTAATATAGTAGCAGCAGTTATATGAGGTATTGTAATGTATTGTACAAAACAACAATTGACTGAAAGAGCAAAAACAGTGTGCTAAACAGCATGTAAGCAGTTTGATATGCGTGGTTCTGTGGATGTGATGAATATTGGAAGAGTATGTATTTGGTCAGTGCAGTCCATACAGTTGAATGTGCGTGTGTTTTCACGGTACAGTTCAGTTCAGTTATTGAGTAGTCTGATGGCTTGTGGAAAGAAACTGTTACACAGTCTGGTCATGAGGGCTCGACTGTTTTGCTACCTTTTTCTGGATGGCAGATAGGATTTCCTCAGCCTTCGTAAGAAGTAGAGGGCTTTCTTGGTGATGGAGCTGGAGTTGAGTGACCAGGTGAAGTTCTCTGCTAGATGAACACCAAGAAATATGGTGCTCTTGGTGATCTCTACAGAAGATCCTTCGATGGTCAATGGAAAGTGGTCGCTCTGTGCTCTCCTGAAGTCAACAACCATCTCTTTAGTTTTATCAGCATTCACAGACAGGTTGTTGGCTCTACACCAAGCAGTTAGCTGTTGCACCTTTTCTCTGTATGCTGACTTGACATTCTTGCTGTTGAGACCCACCACGGTCGTGTCGAACTTGTCGAACTTGATGATATGGTTCAATGAATGCATTGCTACACAGTCGTGAGTCAGCAAGGTGAACAGCAGTGGGCTGAGCATGCAGCCTTGAGGGGCTCCAGTGCTCAGTGTGGTGGTGCTGGAGATGCTGTTCCCAATCCGGACTGACTGAGATCTCCCAGTTAGGAAGTCCAGGATCCAGTTGCAGAGGGAGGTGTTCAGTCCCAGCAGGCTCAGCTTCTCAATCAGGTGCTGAGGGATGATTGTGTTGAATGTATAACTAAAGTCTATTAACAGCTTTCATACATAGAGTAAGTGTCTTTATTGTCTAGGTGGCTGAGGGCAAAATAAAGGGCCGTGGCAACGGCATCGTCCGTGGAGCAGTTTGGATAATACGCAAACTGTAGTGGGTCCAGTGAGGGTGGTAACTGGGTCTTGATGTGCCTCATGATGAGCTTCTCGGAGCAATGGGTGTGAGTGTGATTGGACAATAGTCATTGAGGCAGGATGATAGTCATCAAGGCTCTGTAGACTTTTTTGGCACAGGGACAATGGTGATTCTCTTGAGGCATGTAGGAACAACAGCACTGCCCATGGAAATGTTGAAGATGTCAGTGAAGACATCCACTAGCTATTTTGTACTTTCACTGAGCACCCTGGCAGAACTGTCGACTGGTCCAGCAGCCTTCCATGGGTTATCTCTGCATAGTTCTTCTCATGTCAGCCAATCCCTGCAGATGCAATCAGCAGCCTCCCTGAAGATGTTCCAGTCAGTGCACTCAAAACAGTCCTAAATAGCAGAGGTGGCTCCTGTTGGCCAGGTTTTCACCTGCTTCAGAATCGGTTTAGAGTGTTTGACAAGTTGTCTGTATGCTGGAACAGACATGTGGTCTGAGTAACCGAGGTGGGGCTGGGGCTCCACATGATACGCACCAGGAATGTTTGTGTAAACAAGATCCAGCGTGTTTTCAGCGCCATTTCAAAGTCCACATACTGATGGAATTTAGGGACCGCAAAACAGAAGACAATACAAAATAAAACAAACAAACAAACAAATATAAAATTGGTTCTCTATGCTTCCAACTCATACTTTAAAAAATGCATCAATAGAGAATAAAATAATTATTAATTTAGAAGTTCATGATCATAATTACAACATAAAACAATCATGTATGCTACTTTTAATCAGAATGGATATAGCAAAATAGATTACATACTGTATAGTATGTACATACTGTATATCATTTAACTCAACTCCTTTCTGTGATAATTTGTGTACTGGTAAGTTGTTTCATTAAAGGTTATTGTTTAATATTATTTATATACCTCCATGTGGTTAGGTTCACATGTCTTTTCCACTTTTGTCTCTAACCTTTGTACTGCCTTTATTGCTCTGTTCTCTAGCTCAGCATGTCTTTGTGGACTTTAATAAAGACACTTTGCAGTTGTATCCAACACCCTGACAGTCATAAAAGAAATATAAAAAATGCTATGCTTATGCAGAGATTCAAGCTTAAAATTTCTTTGTACAGTAAACAATGTAAAATTTAACAACGTAAAATTTGAGTAGAACACCCTAGTTGAAGTAAGAACATTAAAGTGAGTTTGTGAAATCAGCACATTCATAGAATACAGTTGTTTATTCACAGAGTACTTCAAGGGTTTTGGTCTTCTCCTATGTTCTTCTCCTTTATGTTTATGTCTGCTCCTCAGAGCAGAGAACAACATTTACTGAGGTAGCATTTTTCTGTTAATTAGTGTGGCCTAGTGAACCACAGCTAATCAGGCTAAGCCTCTTGAACCTCTTTGTCTTTACAGCTGTCAACATGTGTACATACTTATTTCAGCAGGGGTCTATTAGCCAAACTTTATTTATCTTGTCAATTTCCATGTGTGCTTTTTACGCATATTATGACTGAACATAGAAAGAACCAAAGCTATTAATACACCATCACATACACATTTTCTCCGTTTTTGTAATTTTTGGAATACTGATTTAATTAGAACAAATAAAACAGTATCCTTAAAAATTGTGAAATTTAGTAGCACTGTAGAAACTGCACATCACACTTGCTAATCATGCTAAATGTTGCCTGCCTAATTTTCTGCAAGTTTTAGAGAGATATGGAGAACTGTTAAAAATAATGGTTAAGCCCTGGTTTTCCCTTGTAGTTGTATTTTACTTTGACAAGATAACAGACAAGATAAATGTTCAACATTTCAGCATAATTCTTTAATCTCTTGACATTTTTTATTTGAACTATTGTGGCTTTAGGGATATTACATATTAATCACTTGGGTTATCTTCACATATATCAGGGAAAGCTGATTAACAGATATGTGCAAAAAATGTGAGTTTTCAGTTTGCTACACAAGTCAATTGCATACTCTCAATTGTCACAAGAAAAAAAATCTTAAAGATTTATTTTAAAATCTTTAAAAGACATTCACTTTACAGACATTCATGGATTCTGTGGATACGTGATGCTTTTAGTTCTTATCTGATCCCAGACCAACTGTGGAGATATGAAGTCCAACCGGATCCTCTAGACGCTGCAGCCTCTTCTTCACCTGAGTTAAACATTGTGTTAGTCATTTAAAAATGCAGGTGTGAAAGAGTATTATATTATTCTTGATCTTGTACCATAAACTTTACATGACCCTAAATACTGACACACTTGAGGCAAAAAGGTTTACAAACACATAGGATAAAGGCATTCAGAACCAGTTTTTTAGCAAAGAAAATAGCATAATTGTATAACAGTGTAAGTTGCTTATTAGGGTATTATCTACTTTATTTCCACAAGTAGATACTATTTCCACATCAGATTTTCTGGTTAAATATTTATATACACGTTGGTAGTGCATAAACCTTTAGTGCCACATGAATTTGAATCAAACTCTTTGTGTAGCCTTTTTCAAGCTTCTCACAATACAAGAACTTATGCTCATTCTTCCTGACAGAAGTTTTGTGGCCCACCCTGCTCAGTTTAGTCAACATCTGTGGTGATGCTGGTCAGGGCTTTGTCATGGCCACTTGTAGCCATTAAGCCACTGTCTTCTACAAGTCCCTGTTGCCATAAAATTTGAGCTTTTTGGCTTCAGTATTTGTAGCCAGTCCTTCCTCCACATGATGTTATCCATTTTCTTTCCTCAAAACAAGATGATCAGTGCCTTTTATTGTTTTTGGAAACACCATGATGCTGCCACCCCCATGGTTCACAAGATTTTTTGCATACAATGTTTATACAGATACTTTTGTTACCTTCAGTAAATTTAGAAAATTGCTCCTTAAAAGGACCAAACCTGTGAAGGTCCACATTCTTTTTGTCTTATTTTAGTTGCTTTGGATTTCCAGTGCAATCAAACTGCACTGGCTCTAAAGATAGGCCCTTTTACACCATCGCTGCATTCCAATTGGCCAATTAGAAGCTTCTATAAGTCAATCAATTTCTGGAATTTCCTGGACTGTTCAAAGCAAAGGTCAACTTGGTGTTTGCTAATTTTGACCCACTAGAATATTCATATAATGAATTAAAGCTAAAATAAATATATCCAAAAGTGTTTAAATGCTTGCAGAATTTCAGTTTAAGAAAGTTATCAAAACGTTAATGATTGTGAATTCTTTTGAAATGTTACACAACAGTATTTTATGGACAGTATTTTCTGCATAGTAGCATGGAGTAGTATTATGTATATTTTCACTTTGTGATGAAAAAAAATAAGCTTCATGGCTTTGGACAAGCTTAATTTTAGAGATTAGTGATGTAATTTTGAATGTTAAGGAATTTTTGACAGGTTTATTATATATTACAATAATCACTGAGAATTTGACTGTAAATACTGTACAGACTCAAGTGGAGAAATCCCACTCATGTCAACATATGAAGAACACAAGTTAGTTTTCACTATTCATTTGCTTAGCTCTTAGGTTTTTTGGGATAACGTGATGATGCTTATCCAAACTGTTATAGATATTCAAAGATCCTGGTTAACACAGAATTACTGGGGTGTATACGGCCATCATAATTTCTTAACTTAAGGCCCTATATTTCCAATAAATGTATTTTTTGCTATTTTAATCAACATTAAACCAAAGAAAATAAAATTAGATATTACACACAGCCACAAAATGTTCCTACCATGTGCAATTGCAGAAAGTTTACTCTTCTCTTCTGGGCTGAGTTGCAGCATTGTGTGTATGACAGGCAGCAGCGACTGCTTCTCACTGCCAGGATGAAGAAAAATAAACTGCAGCAACACATTTTTCAGATACTCCAGGTTTGCAACTGATTTCTCTCGCTCCTGATTTCGCTCCAGACGACGCATCTCACTCTTCAGGAGCTGCAAAAAAACTTAAGTCAGATTATTATGTCCATGTGAACATGTCCATTATGAACACGACAGTATCCTAACAGAACATGAATGTTATCCTCTAAACAGTACATCCTTTAGTTTGCAAGCACACTAGTGCTGTCCCATAATGTTGCACACATAAAGTAGGGGAGTGACAATATCGTGACAGCCAGAGTAGCAACATTTTGCTTACATTGATCTGCTCCATGAGGATGGCGTTGGTGGCTTCACTCTCATGTAGCAGGCTGTTCATGTGCTCCATGCTGCGTGTAGCTGTATTCAGTTGGTTAGTTAGCTCCTCCTTTGTGGGCTCTACCTGCCACACAAACGGTTCTGCACACACACGGACACGGACAGGGACACGGACAGGGACACACGGACAACCGGATGGACAGGGACACATGGACACCCGGGTGGACAGGGACACACGGATGGACAGGGACACACGGACACACACAAACACATGCACATGGACACGTACACAACAAAATCAGCATAATGATCAAGAAATATTTACATAAGCATTTACCCAATACTGAAACATATTTTATTAATTTAATATGATCTTCCTGTAAAATGATTATGCTTAAAATCTATGTAGTTTTTAAGCATAATCAAATTAGAGGAAGATCATATTAAATTATTAAAATATTTGGAACGTAGCAAGCATTAAAAATATGCTGAGGATAGACATGGTAAACACTTTAAACACAGAGCTTTATTTTGATTATTTACTTCTGTATGTCTTTATTTAGCACATATTTCTGTTTGCCCATATAAACTGTCTTTGAGTAGGTATAACCAATAAAATTATAAAATTCATGGGAAAAATAATAAACATTAACTTCTGAATAACTAAATACCAATGGGTCCATTTATTTATGTCATGATATTGTTAGTGATTTTGCTCATTTTATGTTAATTGTAATGCAATTTGTAACATTCATGGAAAAAAGCACTACTAAACCGATCTGCATCCTAAACTCACGTTGCTGTAAAACACTTTTAGAAAGGCAACCACCTAGAGAGGGATAAATAAATTCATTTTGACATAAACCCCACACCATAGATAAAACTTCAGTACTGTGTACTTTGCAGCTAAATTCTAGTGACTCTACATTTAGATGTAAATTATTTCTAAACAAAATAGCACAAAAACTACTACTACTAATAATAATTTTAATACTAGTAATTTAGCAATGTAGCAAAACTCACAACACACACAAGTACTGTAAAAAACAGGAGCAATTTCAATTTTAAAGTCCTAACCCAAGCTAAAGTAATTTATTTAGACAGCTGAAATAAAATCTGTTCAAACCTGCAGTGTAAAAGCATATACTGTGGAAAGAGTTAAATGATACTGGACTACATCTAAGGAATATCAGTGGAATATACATTACCGTGTTTGGGGTCAGGTGAAGTGAGGAGCTGCTCAAGACTGGGTGGAGGAGTCCCTGCTGTGGAGATAGACTCGGTTTCTGTTGTCTCCATTCCCTCACCTTCCTCTCGTGCCATGTTTATCTCAAACAAAGGAAGATCTGTAAGTTTCTTCTCTGACTGTAGCTTCTTGCTCTGCTGCTGAGAAACTAAAGAGACAAAAGAGTTTTTTGGAAGACCAGGCATTACATGTATGCCATTTGGTGTGCTGTATCAGTCTGCATCATGAACGTCACATATGTTGAAAACAGGAAATAAAGCAATATCTCAGCAAATAGCTTGATTTCATATCTAGTATTCCTTGGGATCAAGTGTTGATGGTCCCAATGTTCTCTGATGTTCTACTGCATTAAAGGGTGGGTAAAAACGTGTTTTGCCCCCTTAATTGCTAATTGTAGCTTTACAAATTATTTCTATTTATTATTGATCTTGATTATTATATATGGAACACTTTTGTTTTTATCAATTTTAAGCTTGCAAAAACATAAAATCCAAATAACAAACAAACTAATAAATAAATGCTGATTTCACAATCCTTAAATCCTAGGAGCAACATATCCATTGTTCAGTATAAGCCAAAAACTATTGATATACACAAAGATTTTTGAGAGATTTGACCACTGCCAAACAAAAACACAGAATAAAAACTGAAAGTGTTCTTACCTGAGGTTGCAGTCTCTTTTTGCAGCTGGAACAGCTGGGTCTCCAGGCTGTTAATCTGGTGCTGCAGGGTCTCTACTGTGCTGCGATGTTCATCCTGAAAGTGGTGCAGCTGCTCACGGAAGCTACTGCGTAATGTTTCTGCTTGTGCCGTTAGCTGAGCCACTGATTGGCTGTGCTCTGACTTTAGCGCTACATTCTCTGAATGCAGTGACAGTAACCTGAGATTGGGGTATTAAAAAAGAAAGAAAGAGGAAGGTGCTGGTTTTACATAGTGGTTTATCTAAGTACCCGTTTGTTACCATAGCAGCAATTATATATAGGGGCAGCTTTATTGATCAGTGTTCTTAACACAACAGTGAAACTTTTCTTAATTTTATTTATTTATTTATTTATTTATTCCTTGGTTATTAAAACCAACATACTTTAATTACCCATTTGGGTAGCAAATCAAATGCAGTGCTTCACCAATTATAGATGGAAATATCCTTGAATTTCTCATTCTAGACAGTCTTGATACATGTGAAGTGTTTTTACAAGCAAGGCAGAACCTCTAGGATAATAATTGTGTTTATCTGCTATGCTTTGATTAGATCTACTGCTTTCAGTTTAACCAAATAAATATATAATTTTAAAATGTCTATTAGTTAATAATTATGCAATATGCATCTTAATTGAGTGCATAAAACCACTGAATAAAACCAGCTCCTGTTTACCTCTCTCTCAGTTCAGCCTCTTTAGTAATAGTCTGCTGCAACATTTTGTTGTGACGCTCCAAAAGTGTGTCATATTCCGTCTGAAGCTGCTGCAGCTCGACATTGCAGCTCTTTGCATTTAGTTGACTTTCTTGCAGTTTGGACCTTAACTGGTCCACCATGGTCTCCATTGTCTCCCTGCTCAGTGCAACACACAGAATATCAACTGGTGCTTGAAGTGTTCAAGCATCACAACTGCTTTCAATAAACAAGAATCAATGATTTTAATCTGTTAGTAAATTACATGATCTTTAACAGCTTCACTTAAAATGAAGGCACAAGATTACAAAATGCACCCATAATGTTCAGTCCATAATTATTTAAGAAGTGATACAATTTTAATAATTCTGCCTCTGTACAGCATTATAATAGATTTGAAATTTAGCAGTCAAGATGTGATATAAATGTACACATTCAGATTTAATTAATTACAGAGCCATTTATTACAGAGTCCTTCCATTATCTCCTGCACATAGTTTGCCCATTTGACTGATAAGCAGTTTAAAGGCCAGATGTGGCCTATTTCTTCATTATTTCATGAGAATGTTTTTACTCTATTTATTTCATGAGATCTGAGAGTTCTGAGTTTGTGTCCAAGTAATGAAATGTGTTTGGAAACTGGACTGGATATTAAGGGTTCCCATAAACAGTAATAATACAAGTATAGGAACTCTTTACCTGTTTGGAAAAAATCACTATCACTAAAAGGTTTTTGCCCCCTTAACTGCTAATTTCAGCTTTATTTCCATTTATTATTTTGTTAACGGATTATTGGATTAAGTGAAACAATACTATATAATTTATAAAAAAAAAAAAAAAAAAAAAAAAAAAAAAAAAAATGCTGATTCAGTAAATAACAGAAGAAAATCTCACCTGTCCTGTTTGGAACAATCATTATCGCCTTGAGTAGTGCTCTTACTTTTCTGCTGCTTAAGCACATTATGAACTCGCACCTTGTAACTCTCAAACTCTGACTTTGTGGACTCAAATTCAGCCTGCAAATTTACACACAAGTATATAAACTTTTTATTTTATTTTATTTATTTCTAAATTAAAACAAACATTTACACATTACGCATGCCTTATATGCATCACAAACTACATAATCAGGGCTAAAATTTATTAGAAATGAACAATGTAAAAGCATGAACTATACTGACATGGAAGTCAAAATCATCTTAGCTTTCCAAGTTGATTCACTGAAATCCACAATTTATTGATTTGTTAAGAAGTGTCTGGAAGGCAGTTACTTCTTAACAAAAGATATAGTCTTTATAGTCAGATATAATACTTGGCGTAATAATGCAATAAAGGTTATTGTTCACTGCATAATTTGGGCCATATTCAGAGTTAAGCATGCACAGTACCTATTTAATAAAGAAATATGCTCAGTCAGCATATCCTTTACACTGTTAATTTGTCTTCTTTACAGGAGAGCAGTTCAAATGAACAGAAGTGAAAGTGCAATAAGACAGATAAACCAGATTTATTGTTAAACTGATTCTTCTCAAAGTATATTGCGTTACACACACACACAACACATACACACAACACATACACACACAATCAATTAAATTTTTTTTTAATAGTGCTTTTATCAATTCACATTGTCTCAAAGTAGCTTTACAGAAGTATAGAAACGGAATAAAAAAAATGAAAGTTTAAAGTTTAAAATTAAGTTACTATATATATCTCTATCTCTAACATCTATCCATAATGAGCAAACCAGAAGTGACGATGGCAAGAAAAACTCCCTGACATGATATTAGGAAAAAACCTTAAGCTCAGAACAGGGCTCGGAACCAAGCTAGTAGGAAACAGTGCTTTTGAATTGTGGTTCAACAAAGCATTTGAAATAAATAAATAAATAAATAAATAAATAAACAAACAAACAAAAACAAATAAATAAATGAAACTGGTATGGACAAAAATGATGGTACCCTTAACTAAATGTTTTGTTGCACAACCTTTTGAGGCAATCACTGCAGTCAAGTGACTTCTCTAACACTCAATGAGACTTCTGCACCCGTCCACATGTATTTTGGCCCACTCCTTATGAGCAAACTGCTCCAGCTGTCTCAAGCTTGAATGGTGCCTCTCCAGACTGCATGTTGTAGCTCTTTCAACAGATCAATAGCATTTAGATCAGAAAACATAGAAAGCCAATTCAGAATGGTCCAATGTTTTGTTCTTAGCCATTCTTGGGTGTTTTTCGCTGTGTGGCACAGGTGGCAGCATATTTCGCTCCAAAATGCCTTGACAATCTTGGGGTTTCGTTGTATAAACCTGACTGCAAGATGTTTTCTATCGACAGACGCTTAGCGTCATCATTAATGCGCTTGTCTCCTGTACCGGACCTGTGATGGTCATGTTGGTTTGAGGCCTGCTCGGAGATGGCTGAGTACGATTAGTTAGTCTTATCATTTTGGAAAACCACTAGCCACAGTATAAGTATAAGTTTACCATTTGTTAACTTTATTATTCCTTAAATTTATTAATGTTTAATGATTTTATTTCATTAATTATAATTATAATAGTTTCATTATATTTATAAAAAATATTAAAAGGATGATAAATTATTATTGAGATAATAAAGCCCTAAACCTACCCTATAACATAACCCTAAACATAAACTTATGAATAAAACTTAATTTTAAGTTTTAAATTAATTTTATTGAAACCAAATGCCTTCTTGATCTGATATGTGACGGAAAAGTGTAAAAAAGCTATTTTGGCATAAGTTAGGAATGAACCCAGGTCTCTGGTGTCAAAGCTGCACATACAATAGTACATGCTCATCATCTAATGCCACTGGGGCCACTGTTTGCTCAACAGTTTCATGCAGTCACTGTTTCATGCGCGACTTACTTTTTTTAATAAAATTAATATTGTTACATTTTGTAAAGTCTATAATAGACTGAATAGGAGCTAAGAATTCTACAACAAGAAGCATTAATTATCCTCTAAATAAAATCACATAGCATCATTTTTAAATAATTTCATAACAATCAGAGAGATTTAGATGAGGGGATGTGGTAGCTCAGTGGTTAAGGTGTTGGGCTACTGATCAGAAGGGTCATGGGTTCGAACCCCAGGTCCACCAAGCTGCCACTGCTGGGCCCCTGAGCAAGGCCCTTAACCCTCAGTTGCTCAGTTGTAAGTCACTCTGGATAAAGGTGTCTGCTAAAAGCCATAAATGTAAATGTAAATTTAGATACATCACTCTTGAGTTTGACAGTTAGATACATGGCGAGACTTAAACCACACCTAAAGCTGCACAGAGTGAATCTTCCACTTCACACCTCTGTGAATGAGCAGAGATGGACTCAAACACATCAAACAAAAACTCTACCATACTGTAGGTAAAGCGTGTCCTGGTTAAGCACTGGAGGGTGAGAGAACGTGAAATGTTTGCAAGGTCACAGCAGTTTTCAGCAAACAGGAATACAGTTTATTGGTCATTTTTTTCTTAAATTTTCATTTAGGAAGAATGTGGCAGATGAGTAGAATAATCTTCTTAATAATGTTTTGTGAATTCTGATCATAACTTTTAATACATTTGCGATAGCAAAAATATGAGATAAGACCATACGTTACTCGTTAATGGATCATCGCGTAACTAGATTATCTACAACCCACTCTCACATATTTCTGTCCCTTAGACCCCTTGACTGGATAAATACAGTGCTGTCCTTTCAACGGTTTGTAGTTAAGTGGAATTTGAATAACACGTGCAACTGTAATCGCAGGAACATCAAGCTACATGGAGATGGCCTTATAGCCTTTACCTTTAGCATGCTCCTAACCCTCCTTCTAATCTCCGGAGACAACTCTCTTTAGCTTTTTGTGGTCCATGTTCAGTGTGGTGTGCACCATGATACCAAACAGCACATTGACTACTTTTCACCCTTTAAATAAGCAGACTGATTACATGTTTAAAGACACCTGTGATGCTAATTACAGGGCACACTTTAGTGTCTATGACCATGTCCCTATGGTCAAATTATTTTCAATCTTTTCTAGGGGAACAATCATTTTTGTCCAGGCCAGGACAAAATTTGCTATTTAAACACTTCTTTTGAACCACAATTTAAAAGCAGTCTGATTTTCATTAGTCAATTTCCAGTAAATTTATTTTCAGTAATTTTTTCTTTTAATTTATTATTACTTTTGTTAGTTTCAAATTTTTCAGTGACCATTGTGAGTTTTTTCATTCTTTAATGGAAGGGTACTAACAAATTTGTCCACATGTGTATAGTCAATTCCCTCTTGTGCAGAAATGTGATAGTGATTTGAACAATTGGAACAATTGCAGTCTCTGGAACAATTTAGAATGCCTTTATAGCTGTGTATTAGAATAGCTCAGTATTGCAGGTGTTTGCATAAAATGTATGAAGGGTTTAGATACCTTTGTGGAGCTCAAATCATTCTGTAAAGCGGTTACTTGGGACTGGTAGGAAGTGACCGACTTCTGATATTGATCGCTCACTGACTTTAGCTGCTCTTGAAGCCTGTGCCGGTCTGCAGTCAGTTCACTACATTGAATCTAAGACATAAAACATTCACACTCAGTCACTTACAAGAAAGTGAAAAGAACACATTTAAATACCCCTGTTAAAACTGCAGGTTTTTGTGATGCAAAAAAATAAACTGATTTAACCTAGTTAATTGTAAAAGGATGTTGTCAAATAATTGAGTTAGAATGTCTTTGGTGTATGTCGACTGTTTGACCCACAAACGTCCATTCCCCATACACATGTTAAAGGGAGAGCAAAAGAAATCTAACAAAAACAGAGGGATTGGTCATTCATTCTTTTCCTATCATTGTATGTTTCATTTCTAGATAGTAGCATTTAAATATCACAACTACATCCAAATTACATGTTGGCTAGAATGGCTGGAATCAAAGACACAGCAACATAGGAACTAAAACAGAAAATTATGGCAAACAATTACGCAGAAAAATGTTAATTAATGCTAATTAGGTATGTGCCACTAGAATGCCACATTTTTCCTTATTTATCTAAAATATGCTAGAAAACTAAATATATATTTTTACCTTGTAAATTTCCAGCTGTTGTTGAATTTCCTCTAATTCCCCTTTCATAGAAGACTGCAGAGTCATCTGAGATGCTTCCTGAAAAGCAAACAGTTAGTTAGAAAAAATTAATTTGATAGGTTTTTCAGGAGACATATTACAATTTTAGGGACTTTTTTTAGGAACGGATGACTGATCCAATATGTAGATTTAAACAGAAATCTATATTGTTGTGTTTAGTGTTGAAATCAACAACATGATTATATACATAAATTTGCTCATATAAAAAGAGCAAAGACAATGCTATGCTAACACCCCGTCAGATAAATGCTGTGATGGCAAAGTAGTCCAGCTGAAATAGGCCTTTCTTATGCAGTTCTCAATAAAAACATATACCCTGTACAGACCAATTTCAGTTAATTATACTGAGTGAGGTGAAACTGACCTAAACAATAAATGTGATCAGGTGAAGATGGAACACAAATCATGCAGTAAACATCACAGACTTAATGTGGTTAAGCACATGGTACTCACTGCCTTTTTGGCTTCTGCCAAATCCTTCTTAGTTTTCACCAGCAGCTGTTTAACCTTTGCAGTCTTTTCCTCTCCGATGTCCACAAGTGACTTTAATGATTCTAGAGTAAAAAAATGTTTAGTTTCTCTAACTGAACATAACCAGTGTATTACCAACAGTTCTAGAAAACATCAGCACTTTGTACATTTAATTTTATCCCTATATGCAACCCAGTCACTGGGGTTGCATAAGCCAGTGTGACTTTAGTGCCGGTCCCAAGCCCAGATAGATGGAGAGGGTTGTGTCAGGAATAGCATGCTGTGTAAAACCTATGCCAAATCAATTATGCGGATCATAAACCAGAATTCCATAAACCGTATTGGATCAGTCGAGGCCCAGGTTACCAACGACTGCCACAGGTACTGTTGGCCAGCAGGGTTCTTGTGGAAACAGTGCTACTGTTGGATGATGGCAAAAGCCCTATTCGGACGGGATTAGTTTTACGTGGGGACGTGGAGTAATGCAATTTTACCTCAGGATGTCTGTAATATTAATTGGCCAATTCGCACGGGACAAGACATCTCAGTAAAACTAGCAGAAGTGGGAGGGGTAACTTGCTTTACGCACCACAGTAACCTCCTTGTCGTCATGTGCGTATGACGTTGCTTCCTGTTATCACGTGCGCAAACAGACAACATGGCGCCTCCATGCTTGCAATGCATGCATGCTTGTACATATTTACAGAAGGTAAAAGTCGCCGTAATCTTTACTGACATTGTCCGTAATGATTACCGACATGGCACATTCGGATGGGACAAAAATCACCGAGAAGCTCTGGTAATAATTACTTTACCCCCACGTCCCCACGTAAAACTAATCTCGTCCGAATAGGGCTAAAGAAGGGGAAGGCATATCCAGAGGCAGTGAGAGAGGAGGAAGTGTAGGAGTGTGGAGGTGAGAGTCAGAACTCTAAATGTTGCCAATATGAGTGGCAAAGGAAGAGACCTGGCTGATATGATGGAGCAGAGAAATGTGTACAAGAGACCAGTTGAAAGGGGAGTAAGGCTAGGAGTATTGGAGGTGGATTCAAACTGTCCGACCATGATGTAGATAGGAAAAGATTTGGTGTAGAGCTATTCCTGAAAGAAGAGTATATTAGGAGTGCTGCAGAAGTGAAGAGAGTGTCTGACGTGATGATTATGAAGCTGGAAATTTAAGGGGTAATGGACAAAAGGTCATAAATGCCACACAAGTTGGGGGTGTGATGATTTTTGGAGTGAGTTAGATCAGACAGGAGTATAGACTATGATGTTCACGGATGACATAACCTGAATATTTGATTCACCCAGATTTAATATGGGATTTAAGTGTTCAATTAAGTGTTCAATTATATAAACTGGAACTATACATCATGATGCATTTATGAGAGTCCAATTCTAACCTTGTTAAAAAATGAAATAGCATAATATGATCAGCATATAAAAGAATTTAAAGATTATAGATTTTTTTTAAATACACAATATGACAAATCCCAATCACTATTTTTTAACCTTGAATTTGGTAACTGAATTTGCAATGGTGAAACTTGCTGTTCTAATATTTGGTCATGTGTAATAATGGGAGGAACAGGTTAATGGTTAGTGAACAGGGGGGCATGGGCTTAATAGACACAGGTCATTGAAAAAAATTGTTATCAGCTCCCTAGTTTTTGTGAGGTTGTATAGATCTGATGCTAAGCAGCAAAACATAGTCTCTCAGCACAGTAAATATTATGCAAAGTATCAAAGAATACTCCGCTGTCATGTGCTATTTTCATTTAGTTTCATTTGGTGCATGACTGAAAGTCATGATTTGATTTATCAAATCTGCAACAGTACCATCAGTCACATTCCGTCTAAATCTGTTGAAATCAGGTTGTCCATGTTTGTTTGTAATATAGGTTGCACGTGGTGTTTTGTCAAAATATGAAAACACCTGCCTATTTCCTGGTTTAGATTCTCCTCCCTCTCTCGCTGAGCCTGAGTTTGTCTTTCCAGCTCTTTTAGCAGTCTGTCCTTGTCAGAAAGCTGCAGGTTCAGATTTTTGACCAGCCGCTCATAATCTGCCATCTCCATGTCCAACAAGGTGCTCTGCTGGGCATCCTAAATAAGAAAAAAGAAAAAAATCCAGGCTTAAATATTATATATATATATATATATATATATATATATATATATATATATATACATATATATATATATATATATATATAATCTATAAAAAATATTTATATATTTATATATATTTATATAATCTATAAAAAAAAATATATATATATATATATATATATATATATATATATATATATATATATATATATATATAAAAAAAATAAAGCAAATTTACATAAACATAATATATATCAAAATATATATAAAAAGCAAAATAACAAATCAAAAGTAAATTTGTTATCTACACAAGCAGCACTGTATATATTATATGCATTGGAATGATGTGCAATGATAAGTCCTGGCCAAATAAACTGGGGCAAACTGCCTCATGTGTGTGCTCTTTATTTTTGGAATGGTCTATAATTTTTTTAAATCTTTGATCTATTGCACTACCGTGATTCACTTAAAGCCCTTTGTAATGGCCTTCTTAATAAAGAAGACTGGTTACTATTTAATAGCCTATAACTCTGTTGCATGGCAGTCCAAGTATATAATAGTACAATTAGAGGTTTATTTTACACTGACCAGAAGCCATAGAAGCAAGAGCCAACCACACAGTGGTGGTGACTGATTTTAGGTGTAAAATCTTTTTACCAATAATAAGAAGAAAAATGACAAAAATGACAAAAAATATATCATTAATGATCAGCAGGTTCTGAGGACTGCTTGTAGGGTGTAGTTGTGCACATACCTTCCTAAGCTGCTCCAGCTCTTGCTCTGACTGCTGCAACTGTTGTTTCTGTTTCTGTAGCAAAATATGGAGCTCCTCAACTTCCTTCACAGCACAAGCATGCTCCTAAAAACAGAAACAAAACCATACACATGTCAGAACTAAACAAATACACATAAGCATAACAGTAACGTAATTGTGTGCCACTACTGCTCATACTACTTCACAGCGATGTCTTATACACTAATATTGATTACAATTTCTAATGAACACACATCTTATATAATCTACTGTAAATGTGCAACATTGCAAAATTGAATTAGTATATGTAAGAATATATAAAGCAGTTTAATAACTGTGACAGTGTTGACTGCACCATAAATATAGGGTCACTTGAAAGTTTGTGAACCCATTAGAAACTTCTATATTTCTATATAAATATGATTAAAAAAAACAGCAGATTTTCACACAAAATCAAACAGATTTTGACTTTTTCCTGACTTCAGAAAAAGAGTTCTTGCAAGCTGTTGTGCGGGACTGATCAAAAGTTACCAGAAACAATGCACAATGGGTTCACAACAAATATCATGCAATGTTGGATCATTCAATAATTAAATAAAGTAGTATAAATATTGCTGGCTAATTTGTTTGATGCCCTGCGATGGGTTGGCACTCCGTCCAGGGTGTATCCTGCCTTGATGCCCGATGACGCCTGAGATAGGCACAGGCTCCCCGTGACCCGAGGTAGTTCGGATAAGTGGTAGATAATGAATGAATGAATGAATTTGTTTGATTATATTCACTGTTTACTTTTATTATGTGTGTGAAAAAATGTATGCAGAAATATAGAATTTTCTAAGGGTTCACAAACTTTTATGCGACGCTGTACATGGAGAGCTACCTTTGTTATTTGCTCTTTCAAAAGCCTTTCTGCCTCCAGGTCTCTCTCCATTAAAGATTTGAGTTTGTGCATCTCAAGAGCCTGTGACTCCAACTGTCTAACATTACTTTGGAGAGTCTCAGTATGGGCCATCATGTCATCTCTCTCAGAAGAAAGTTGCTTATGCTGAAAGGAAAAGAAATTACTTTAATGTCAGTGTTTTGTTTTTGCAGGAAAAGACCTAAATGTAACTTAAATCTAGTGTGATTTTAAATGTAAAATCTGAATAAATATGTGGAAAGATTTCTCTCTTAACTTTGTAGATAGTCTAAAGTTTTTGGAGTTCATTACTAACAGGGATTCACATATTCAGATTCAAGTATGTTCCTCCAGTTCCACTAACTAATAAAAAAAATGTATTTCAAAAATACAAATACCTGTTCACCAACTTCATGCAGACGTTTGGTCAAGTCACCAACTAGTTTTTCTGATGCCACCAGTTTCTCTTTTTCTTTATCCAACAGCTCATTTTGCTTGTCATACTCAATCATAAGATTCTGTAAATTAAGTTTAGTAATAAGAAGTAAAATTTACAAATTTTAAACATAATATAACTAATAAAAAGGGAATTAAAACTATAAGAAGGGTCTGATAACTAAAGTAATGGAGGGGAGTTCAGTATAGAGGAGTTAAAAATTTTTTTTACATATATATATATATATATATATATATATATATATATACATATACATACACACACTACACACACACACACACACACATTATATTTATATATATATATATATATATATATATATATATATATATATATATATATATATATATATATATATAGAGAGAGAGAGAGAGAGAGAGAGAGAGAGAGAGAGAGTTATAAACATATGCAATAATTATGTACAAAATAAATGACACCTGTCTAAAAAAACCTTATTTAGAATTTGAAAAATAAAGCCTCAGCTAGTTCCACATGCAGAAGTCCACATCTTAACCAGCCATATTATTTCCAGCTATAAATACATAAATTTGTAGTAACTATAGATTTGTTACTACAATTAAATCTAGTCAATCAGTTATTAGTTTATTTTAACTAGAATAATATTTTGACTAGATCTCTTCATTAATCCCAAAGGAAATTTGCACAATCATTATTATTGTTACTTGTAAAACAAGTATGTACTTAAGTGTATCTTTAAGGACAGGGTAATGTATGTAAATGCTTATTCCATGACTGCCTTATACTGTACCTTATAGGCCTCTGCACCATGGATGATGGCCTTCATGGAGTCTGACATTTTATCTCTTTCAGCTCTCAAAGCCTCCAATTCTTCTGTTAGTCTGGATGTCTTTATAAAAATGGGCAGGATATGTTACTTTATGTTAGGTTATGTTGAATTTTTGACAACACAATAAAAGGTCTGATACTGATATCCACTTTTGCCAGCTGCCAAGACCGCAAAATGTAAAAGTACCATGTAAAAATACTAGTTTTACAGAAAGCAAAAGCAATGTCTCAAATGATATGAGAGGAAAAAGTGCACCCAAGACAAACTCAAAGATAAGCAAAAACATTACAAACCTCTTTTTTGCTTTTGTCCAGTTCCTTCCTTGCTTTCACAGCTACAGCTTTGAATTTATTCAAACGTTCTTCTTTTTCTTTGCTTTCTTTTTCTAAACAATCTACAGAATAGGAAAGGAATGAGGCTAGTTATGACACAGCTGAGCCAATATTGTGATACCAAGAAAAGAACAACCGTCTATTATGTAAACCAATGTGTACTGTGAAGAAGTATTTGCCCCTTCCTGATTTGTCCCACTTATGATAGAGATCATCAAATAAATTTTAATATAACACAAAGATAAATTTCCTTTATCAGGGGAAAAAAATCTGCCCAAACCTACCTGACCCTATTTTACATACGGCCAGGTAGCTAACTAAAACAATTAACTAAACAATTCTGCAAAGAAGAGTGGGCCAAAATATCTCCACAGGGATTTAAAGGACACATTGCCAGTTATCGCAAACAGGTGGGGTGTACGATGTTTGAGAAATGCTTCAAACGTGTAGCCAATGAGCAGAAAGATACGTGTCTTGTCAATATGCGGCGGAGAGAATGCAGAGAGTTCAGTGCGCATGTCTGACATTAGCAGAACATTTGACATGGTGGATAAAAACAAAAGCGAAAAAAGGCTTACGATAAGGCAAGAAGCAGGACCTGTGTTATTATAGGATCAGCTTTCCAGCTCTGGAGAGAACTGAAGGAGCGGGAAGGCCTGCAATGGGACGCTGAGGTTGCTTTTTTCCTTCTCGAGTAACATTGGTTTTGCTTTGTTTCACAGAACTAATATATGCCGGCCTTTGCATAATTATGCTTGTGTGTCATTTTTGCTTGTTTGTTTATCTGCAATCGTATTGTTCTTCCCTTCAGCTATGATAAAGACACATTTCTTTCCATTAGTTTCCTGGGTATATTTTTGTATCCTGGGAATATTTTTGTATGTGTGGGTGGAGCTACAGGGGTGGGACCCATTTGGGATAGGGGCGTGTTTGTTTTGGGGATTTCAAATGTCAACATTGGCTTTCAAACATCGTACACCCCACCTTTAATTGCAGTCGTTGCCACCAATGGTGGTACAATCAGTTATTAGATTAGGGGGCAATTACTTTTTTACATAGGGCCAAATAGGTTCGGCCATCTTTTTTCCCCTTAATGAATGAATCATCATTCAAAAGCCACATTTTGTATTTATTCAGGTTATCTTTGTGTAATATTAACATTTGCTTGATGAACTGAATCAAAACTGAATCTGAAAGAAAAGGAAGGGCAAATAATTTTTTCACAGCACTCAGAGAGAAAAAGAATAATTGTAATGTAAGCATTGCATTTTTCTCATCTAATGTGAAAGCAACAAGACTAAATTAACATTTAATTTATAAGCCAGACTTGCCTACACAAATGTAATGGAAATGTAACATGTTTTTAGAGACTTGAATACTTCTTATAAAGAGAGCACTTTAATTACATGCAATCTAGAAAATTGTTAAATTAAATAGAAAAATAAAGACCCACCTATTTGCTTCATCTTTTCATTCAGTGTAGATAGCTTGGATTCCTAAAAGTAAACAGTCAATTATTTGAGTCTGTCTAGACAAGCATGACACCACTTCATGTATGTGTAGGTTTGTGATGACACTAGACATGTACCGATGCTATATAGTTTTCTAGATATAGTTTTATATGAGATTGTAATCATGCATCAGAACTTCATGAAATACTTAGCACTCTGCTATTAATACCAGAAGTGTTAATTCTCTGTCATACAAATGACTAATGGCTCAATCTTACTCATATATCTTGATATACATAGTAAAGAACAACAAAAAAAAAGAAAATGTGAGAATTAGCATTAAACAAATAAATGATACATAACTACAAACCAGTAAATGGGAGATTTCTTCCTTGAGATGGGCTATTATGCTCTCTTTTTCACTTAGCTTCTGTTGGAGCCCTTTCATGTCATCTGTTTCTTGAGCACCGTTTTCACCTGCAGGTTCTTCATGCTCTTGGCTCACCACGTTCCCTGTTATTTCGCCTTGCTGATTTTGGACCCCTTGCAAATTCTCTGTATCTGCTAGAGCTCTATTTGGACTGGAAGTCTGTAGGTACCTGTCATCATTTAGGTCAGCCTGCTGCTTTTGCTGTAAAAGCTGCATCTCTTTTTCCCCCAACTGCTCTGTTAATATCAGTTTTTCTTCTTGAACTCTTGACAGGAGATGCTTCAGCAGTACAGATATGTCCTCTTCTTTATCTATGTTGACAGAGAAGTTTTGCCCCAACATTTCACAGATATTCTTCTGTGCATCAGAAAGTTTACTTTCATGGGTTTCAATACGTCTCTTCAGATCATCCCTTTCTTGAACCACGGTCACCAGATCATTTTGGTGTTTATTTTTTTCCTCCTTTAACACATTGCAACTCATTTTTTCTTCCTGAATGATAGACAGAAGATGGTTCAGCAACACAGATAGGTCTTCCTCCCCAGCTATTTTCACAAAGTAGTGCTGCTCCAGTATTTCACAAACTTGCTTTTGTGTATCAAACTGTTTTCTTTCCTTAGTTTCAATAAACGTTTTTAGATCATTCCTCTCATCAGACACAGCTTGCAGGTCTTCTTGTAGTTTAGCCTTTTCCTCATTTAACAAAATACAAATTGATTTATCTTCTTCAACTCTGCATAGAAGATGGTTCAGCAATCCGGAGATGTCTTCGTCTTCATCTATTTTCACAGAGTAGTATTGAGCAAGTATATAACAGAGTTGCTTCCTTGCCTCGAAAAGTTTTTCTTCATTAGTCTCCAGATTCGTTTCGGGAGCATCACATTCTTTAAATGCAGACTGGTGATCTTTTTGCATTTGAGCCATTTCCTCCATTGACACAGGAAAGACCTTGGCTGAAGTATTGCAGGATTTATCCTGAGTTTGCTCTAAATACTTTTGCTCTAATTTCTCTATTACACTATTCTTCTCTCTGAGCTTTTCCTCCAGCTCCTGAATTGAAACTGCTGCCTGTTCCTTCATGGCATTGTATTTCTTCACAAAGTCAGATGTTCTATCTCCAAGGTCCATCTCAAAGTCTCTCAGAATTTCTTTTGTGTGTTCATATTCAGTGGTAATAGCCTTGTTCTCCTCAGAAAGCTTCTTGCATGTGTTTTGCAGATCTTGTGCTGCTTGAACCATCACTTCTTTTTCACGTTCATTATTGGAAATGAGACAAGCCTCTAGTTTTTCCATTTCAGCTTTGTGCAACACATTTATTTCATGAAGAATCCGATCATGTTCTTCAAAACATATAGTTTTTGCTGCACTTAGGTAATTAACCTCTTTTTCAGGGCAAATCTCACCTTCTTCTTTAGTCATTTGCAATTCATTAATTTTGAACTCCAGTTCTTCCCTTTCCATGCTGAACTCCTCCTTTAAATGTTTCAGATCACCCTCAAGCTCAGTCTTTACATTGGTGAGGAATGTGAGTTCCTCTTTAATCATTGTGTTTTCTGACTGTAAATCCAGTAGATTTAATCTCAATTTGTCCATTTCATTCTCTGGGCCTTCTAAACTTGAGGAATCCAATGTCTTAAGCAATTCTGATGGCTTTTGGGTCCTTCTGTGGAGGTCTTCTTCTTCCTCTTGAACATCCTGGAGATAGCTTTCTTTAAGTGCTATTTGTTCTGATAGCTCTTCCTGGACCAGCAACAGCCTCTCCCTCTCCATATCAAAATCTGCAGCATTGATTTCAAGCTGTTCTTCCAAATATCTGACCTCATCTTCATGCTGTTTGTTCAGCCTTGAAATCATCTCCTTAAAACTGTCAAAATCTTCTTGGGTTTTTAGGAGAGTTTTCTGGTGAGTTTCTTTAAGAGCTTCCTTGTCTGTTATCCATTCTTTTTCAGACAATTCCAAACTCTGCTCCAAATCAGATATTTTGCTCTCATATTCTTGACGAATTGCTTGAATTTGAGAATTGAAGTCTTCCTGAAGTCTACATCTCTGGATTTCTTCATTTTCATTTGACATTTTTTTAAAAAACTCCAATTCATCTCTGTACTTTGTTTCTGTGTTTTCAATCTGTTCTTCCATAAGCTTTATCTTTTCAGTGTTGTCTTTTTCAGAATGATCTAGTTTCTTCTGGAGAGCAGCCAATGTCGCTATTGACTCCTGTTGATAAATGTTAAAAGTAGTAAAATTATTTAAATTAAATAACTTTTATTATTTAAAAATCTTCAAGACCAAACATGGTGAATGGCAATAAATAGCCTTAACTGAAAAACTGCAACTTACATACTCTTACTTGAGTCATTCTGAGATTTCAACCCTAAAAATAAATTGCTTTTGGGTGCTGCCTCCAGTGGGCCATCAATGGATGCTCCAAGCCAGAGAGAGGGGTAGGTAAGCTCCTATCTCCCTGTGGGGATTCCCCTTGGGTTAGTTACATGACAAGACTCTGAGCTATGGCTTTAACCAAGTGAAGAGTTTTCAGCTGGTACAGACAGGAGCTGCCCTATTCTAATCATTATTTCAGTCATTAAGGAATATGTGGTAGTGAGTGCCTCAATGCTTTTCCAGGCATATCCTCAGTATACAATGGCAGGGCAAAATACTGATCCATCTTACTGCCTAATTCTCTTGGAAGGACACTCACAGTGACCCACACGTGTTGCCTCATACCGCGAATGTAAATTAAATCAATTTGACCAGATTGATTTACTACATGCACATAGATCTTCTGCTCCAGTGAATTATTCAAACTCAAAGGGTACGATTAAAAAAAATGTAAAAGCCTCCATAAAACCAAGGTATTCACAGACAATGGACACAGAGTTTCTGTCAACAATGGGACTTGGCCATAGGGAACGCCGCAGAGTTTAAGAAGTGTACACAAATTACACTCAATAGACTCAATTGACAGAGTAGTCATAGACAGCTAAAACTCCAACTTACTTCACTTTGGTTTCTCAGCTTTTCATTTTCTTTGCGCATTAACACAAGCATCTGTTGAGTCTCTGCTTTCTCAAGCAATACAGCATCCATTCTCTCAGTCAGCTCCTGTTTTAAAAGATAATGTTTTTATTGGAACATATAAAATGTTGTTCTTCTGTAGCTGCACCTGTGTCTCGTTGACCATTAACATTCGTTTGTACATGTTTGTGAATGTACGTTTGTACATTCAATACAGAATGTACACTATTCAATTTCCACTATATACTGGCTGCTTACCTGTATTACAGAATCATTGGAAGTATCACCTTTAATAGTCTTCATTGCTTCAACTTTCTCTTCTAAATCTTTAAAAACAAAAACAAAAAAAACAGCTATTCACCCTCACGTGTGTATGAGAATGGACAGAAAAAGCTAAATCAGACATAATGGGGAGATAATAACTTGTGAGCATTTACCTGTACACTTTAACTTTAACTTCTGCATTGCAGCCATCTGCTTTTTTGCAAATTTAATGAGATCATCTTTGGACAATGTGTCAAGCTTCACAGACACGTCAGGAAAAAAGATGACATGTCATGATACTGTAGCCACATTGATGTCTCAGAAGCTTTTTACACATTTAAATAACATGACATATATAAATTACCTTAGACTTCCCATTGGCCACACAGGAAGAGGAGCTGCCACACTCTGCATCCGGGTCCTTCTGTAAACAGTCGACAAGACAATTACACATTTACTGAACCCAAAACTCTTTACGTCCTTTACTTACCCAAGTGCTTCGCTTCCATAAACAATCAGAACATTTATTCAGCAATACACTTTATTACACTTTAATAACCATTTGTTCAGAACAATTTAACATATGTACTTTTGTACAGTCGTAGAACGGATGTATTTTAATAATAGTTAGGAACATTCACATAAAGAAAGATGCTTACTCACCTCCATGTCGACACTAAACGCGTTAAAATAAACACAACTGAATTGTGTTAAACACTAAGCTTTACCTAACGCCATACAGCCAGAAGAGCGGCTTTATTTCCGCTTTCGTCAATCAATGCGCAAGCTTTTGGTGGAGAGGCACATACTGTATGGAAGGCCATCGGGGTCATACATGTGGCCATATACAAAGAGATCCTAAATGTGATAAAAATGTAAAAAAAAAAAACGATTGATATTCACTACATGGCAAAATCATAACACCCATTTTGCGTTTCTTTCCCAAACCTCTACACACAGTTGGAATCACAATTGTATAGAATGTCTTTGGAGCATACATGAAACCTGAACTATATTTGCTATAGTTGAACAGGGGATCAGCTGCATTGGTTGGACTGCAAAAAACATCCTTCACAGAGCACTAAACTCAACCCCACAGAATAGTTTCAGCATGTTTATAGTTATGTGCTACTTTCTTTATTGTTAATGCCGGGTATCAGACTGATTTGATGTCACCTGTGCAAACTGGGGTTACCCCTGACTTTACATGAAGGAACTCCACATTTACATTGAACCCTAAACACCCCATCAATTTTAAAATACCAAGAAAATACCAAGCATAGCATTTTTACAAGGAGTACTGTATATCATTATACTGTTATATTAATCTGTACCAAGCTAATGCTACTGCATTATTTACTATCTGTATTGGCTTCTTCTTTATTGTGCTGAATTTATTGTAAGGCCTTGACAGTAGTTTGTGGTGTAGTGTTGTGTTGCACAATTTATGTTTCACCTTGAACATTTGCGACATGGTTTAATTACTCAGTATACTGGCATAGGACTGAAACGCCTAATTGTTTTGTATTTTCATCCTCAATAACACTCGCATAACTGTACTGTATTCTATTTTTACAATTATATTGATGCCACCTACTAGTGAGAAATGACAATACTGCTCCGGCAAAGAAAATTCAATTTATATTGAATGGTTTAGGACAGAGATACTGTATTCAACTAAAATTTAAAGAGGTCCAGTAAGACAAAAATTTCTTGAAGCAAAGGTCAGGAAGATCATAATGTCTAACTAGTTAGTGTGATATATATTTAAGTAGCCTAGTAGTTGTATCAACATCTGCAAGCAATCAATACCTGACTGTCAAATCAAATAAATTCAGTACAATTCAAAAACATTTTGACAATATTTATTGTCACGTAACATAGAACTGAACATATGTATGATTGTAGATATGTATAATGTTCTCTCATTAAATAAATAAAAGTAAGGCTACATTTCAAAATAAGAGAAAAGAAATAAAATGTGAAAATTGTGTATGTTTAAATAAAGTGCTTAACTTTCCCTTTTATATCTCAGTGAGAAAACTGAGCTCTGGCTTGGCAGGATGTTAAACCTGGCCTTGAATGGAGTCAGGGCCGTTCTCATACACATGTGGAGGTGCTCATTAGTGACCCTGGAACCATATTTAGTTTGGATTATGTTCATTGTAGAGAAAACTGCCTCGCAGTTGTATGTAGAGCCAAACATGGTCAAGATGTATAGGGCTACTTCCCTCAGACCTGGGAAAGCTGTCTCAGGGACGCTGTCTTCAGATTAGAGTGGATATGTTTGTTCAAAAAAAATGTTGTCGTCTCATAATGGTATTTCACAATGCCTCATAATATGAGACACTCTGCTGAAGTGTGACGTGTGAACAGAAATCAGTCTCCGTTGCACTCGTCTGTTTCTCTCCCTTTCTCCGTCTCACTCGTCTGTTTCTCTCCCTTTCTCCGTCTCACTCGTCCGTTTCTCTCCCTTTGTTTTCTACATGTATCGCTATCTTTCTTTCATGTGTAACTTTACTATAATTCTCTCTCATCTGTCTTGCACTGTTGAGTCGCAGTGTTTACTTCAGGAACGCACAGACTTGATTGGTCTGTGAGTTTCCATTACCTTTACCGTAAAGACTGCAAAAGCTGCGCCGCAAAATATGTTTTTTCAAGTGCTTAAGGGTCTAGTTTGTTGCCCAGAAGGTCAGGGTTCAAGGTGCCAAAGTTGGGCAATTGAACAAGGCCCTTAAACTTACTTACTGACCACAATCTCCTCAGTTGTGATATGAGAAGAAAATGTGTGTGGTGATAATAAATGCTTCTTCCTATTACATTTTTGCCATCATTATTCTACAACAAAAAAGAACTGGTAAAACAGTATTTTAAATAGCCCAAAAAAAAGAGTTTCTCATGCTTGCAGTATGATAAGAATGTGGCATGGCTAACTGGTGGAGGAATGAAATCCCTCACCCACACACCCTCATTCGCCTCTATTAAAACCCTTAGCAGCTGCTAGTACCTATTTTGGTGATGATGGCATCAGGCTATTTGTAGTGAAGCACAGGGGGAAGTGATCTGCCTGTTTTGAGACTTTAACAAGACTGTTCTGTTTTCTTACAGTCCCACAGATGAGGCCAATCCTTCTAGATTACTTAAAACATCCTGACTGACTTTTGTATTGTAACCAACATGGAGGCACAGAAACAAGGAATTCCACCTTCAATTCCTGAGAATGAAGAGCTCATAGAGGTGCAGATAAATGGAGTCCAGGTCAGGAAGAATGGTGGGGAAGCTGAATTACCTCTCTCCAAATCTCAGCGAAGATGCAGTGATGTGAAAGTGTATAAGGAGTTTTGTGACTTCTATGCTCGTTTGTAAGTCTCACAGTTCATTTCTGTACTCATTAATGATTATTTTCATGGATAGATTGTGTTTTCTTTTTTCTTTACAGATTTTTTTACTCATAGCAATTCTCAGAGACTGACATTACTTTTACATATAGCAGAGTATAGAGCTATGAATTGCCTGCGGTACTGGCAAATTAGTTAAGCTACTATTCAATAAAAGTCAGAACATTTTCTTCCACAACATTAAAAAAAGATTATAAAGTGAGTTTGTTTTTTTTGTAGTTGTCACTGGACAAGTTTCAGTATCCTGGTAAATGGACATTTCAATATGTAAAAAGCACTGCTTCACCTTACCAAAACTAAATTGAAAGATTTATAAATGTAAAATTGCTTTTCATTAATTATCCTGTGGAAAAGGGAACAGGATAAAGGGAACACCCTTTTGCGCAGCCAAACAACCAAGACTGTGACACAAAGCATGATAACACTGCATAATGAGACATAAACTATAAATAGGCAAACTAAGCAGGAACTAATACAAAACAGGTGTACAGGTGTAAAGAGTCATTACAGCTATACTTTGCTGATAGAAGTCGTCCTTCATTAAATGACCACACCCATATCAATGAAAATATATTTGCCTTGTGGGTCTTTGACAAAAAAGCCACATGAAAGACTCATCAGTCACAGCCGAGTGAGGAGAATTTCTAGGATTTAAACAGTTTCTTAATGTAAATGCTGCAAATTATTTTTATAGGTTGCCTGCTACATGCACTTTTAACCCTATAGTTAAATAAATAAATGGAAGAGTTTTTCTCCAACTTTTCATTTCACACATTTTCCTGACCTTAGAGTAAAAATCAGCGTTAATTAAATGTTAATATAACTCTAGTTAAAAATACCAGAATTTGGTGGTCTAGGTAGTCTCAAATTTCTACTTTTGAGAACAGCCTTGATTTGTTGCAGATAAAAGAGACTTTTTATTTATTTATTTATTTATTTATTTATTTTACAGTTTTTACAAGTGTGCTTTGTTAAAGCAAATGCAAAAATGCAAGGTGGAAATTAACTTAACAAATGAAATGAAATGAAATGAAATTAAATTAAATTGGATGTGTCCCATCATCAATATTTCATACAATTTGTGTTTTTAATTATTTAAAAAACATGCCTTTGATCAGTCATGTTACATATTGTGTTACATTTTCAAGAGAATACAAGCCAGTTACAAAACTGTATTGGTTCCATTGTGGTGTCTTTTTTTTTTTTGTTTCCACAGTAATATGGCAAATGCCCTTGCTAATGCTATATGTGAACTTTGCAAAGATGGCTTCACTCCTGCTGAAAAAATTGTAAACAGTAATGGCGAGTTGTATCATGAGCAGTGCTTTGTGTGTGCACAGTGTTTCCAGCAATTTTCAGAAGGGTTATATTATGAGGTATGTTTGTACTTTTTCTCTTCTTGCTGAATTATGTATGTATGAATGTTACTGAATTAGAATACATTTATTGAACTATATTTTTTAGAATAAAAAATTGCCAGAATGTTTAAGACAAGACAAACTTGCCAGAATGTTTAAGACAAGACATATAAATAAAATCAAAGTTGCACTCCTACAAGGTTTTTATTTCAACGTTCATTAACCTAAATGTGTGATCATCCTTAGTAACTGCCTCTCGTGACAGTGTTTTATTTTAGGCTGCTAGCTTGGCAAATAGAACCAACAGTGCAATGAGGCATGAACGTTCATGTACTGATGCATGCATGTTCATGTACTGATGACTGACATCGCAAGAATTCATTCCATGCTGATGGTGTTGACATTACTGTTTTGGGTTTATTCATTATTCCAAAAGTTTGTGGATTCAGCGCAGAGTTGTAAAGAATGTCTGTGTGCCTTAGCATTACAATTTTCCCTTCACTGAAACTAAGAGGCCCAAATAAAATAAGCCCCTGAGCTCCATAAAGACATGGTTTGCTAAGGTTGGAGTGGAAGAACCTGAGTGTCTGCACAATCAACTGGAAAACTAACTGAACACCAGACCTCCTCACCTGACATCATCTTACTAAAGACAACTTTTATACACTTTTATATAACAGTTATGTGTTTAGTTCTAACAAATAAGATGAGCCTCAGTGTGAAACTCTGAAATATGTCAGTTATCACATTCAATAATTAAATATCAGATAAGATATTAGTGGCTTATAACCCAAAGAAAACTGAAGGTTGTCATTTTCTTTTTGCAGTTTGATGACCGAAAATATTGTGAGCATGATTTCCATATGCTTTTTGCTCCTTGTTGTAATCAGTGTGGTGAGTAATTATACTTAATAACAGAGTGTATTCTTACTAATTTTCACATCCAACACATCCAAAGAAATAAATATTTTTCCCCGTTTGTCTCCGCGTCACATACCAAAGTACTATTCTACACTGTTACTGAGCTTTAATTGTTTTTCCTATATCAGTTAGTGTTTGACTTAACATTTAACAGTTAAAAATTCCAAGAAGCAACTGAAAGGTCTTGTATACCAGTCTTCAAGTATTTCAAAATAATTTTGAAAGTAAGGTCAGA